>NC_091462.1:83471911-83771911 GCF_027789765.1 Dendropsophus ebraccatus
ATATTGTCCATTATTTGCCTGTTTATAGGATATCATGGATCAGCCGGGTAGGTATCTTGGCCCAGATTTATCAGTTTGTCTGAGATTTTTGCAACCAATCACAGCTTTTATTTCTATAATTACCCTGGTAAAAAGAAAACTGAGCTGTGATTGGTTACTTTAGAAAATCTGATAGTAAGATTACATTGTAGTCACAAATAATATTTTTACATTTGCTGTTTATAATGGCTTCTCTCATTCTGTACATGTCTATATGGAAAGGGGTTGTTGAGAAGGGACAATGCCATTAAATAAGTGTTTTCATTTCTTACAACTTTGAATATTCAGGTTGTCTCCATAGTATAAACAGTATATGAGAGTTTATTATTTGTGTATTCCCAAGATCAAAGGTTATCTCTTATCCACAGTATAGGGGCTATATAGCTGGTTAGTGGGGTCTGATTGACCCTACACCCCCCTCCACCACGAATTGCAAAAATCAAGTTAAATTGTTATCTAAATGAATAAATTAATGGGGTGACAGTGCCTATACACAGCCAGCACTCCTCTCCTTCTCTATGGGGCTTCCAAAAATTGCCAAGCAGTCCCATAGACAATGAATAACATGCTGTCCATTCAATAGGGAGACAATTGAAATTTGTTCTTTGAATAAGTGGGGGTCCCAGCAGTTGAAACACAAGCGATTAGCTAGTTATCTCCAATCCGGTGGATAGATCATAACCATGGATCTTGGTTTAATCTCTGTGGCACCCACCCGGTATACTTTTTATGCCCTTATAGGACATATAGACAGGGTTTCTCCATACACTTTCCTTAATATACAATAATTTTAAGTCTTCTAAGTATAATTCTAACAAACAATGTGTGAAAACATAATTCACTATAAAGCAAACAAAAAGAAAAAAAATTGCTAGAATATGTGCAAGAATATCTGCAATCCAAAGACCTCTGTAACTTCTTTAACTATCTCAAGGCAAACTCACTGCTGTATCGGTGGACATTCTGCTTTGTGATAGGTCCAGGTAAATGTACAGTCTCCAGCAGTCTGTTTGCTAGACTGTAATCTATTATTATTCTTCATAAAAGTACATAGTGAACTGCCTTCTGTCTCTTTGTTCAGGTGCTGATGCAAGCAATTTTAACAAGTGCAGATGTTGGTGGAACTTTTATGCTTAACTGCGACAAGGGCAGCAACGTTTCCTTTACTGCTAATGTCAGATCCCAACAGCAGAGGTCAGTATCTTCATTCTGTTCTCCGAGTCACACTGCTCCATAGTGATAGTACAGATTAGCGGAGGGCACAGCATACGGGCTTCCTTTTCTTTTAGAGCATCCCGAAATTCAAGTGGTAATTTTCTATATAAATTCATGAATTTTTCATGCACATATTTCCATAATTCACCTCAGAGTTTATTGACTTTTTTTTAACATTTCATCAACATTTTTTTTTCTATCAGCCCTGGGGATTAAACCTAAGTGTATTTTATAGTATAACAGAATTTACTGACTATAACATTTATTTGTTAGGTTATCCAAATAAAAAAAGAGGGAAAAAAAATGATTTTACTATTTTATTGTTTAATAGATTTGCACTAAAATTAAAGGGGTAACTCCGGCCCGGCCTCTGAGACAACTAATGGCTTTCTAGGATAATTGTTTTGTATAAAATGGCCAGGGATCATCCAACTAATGAAAAAAAGCTTGTTCTTCAGCTTTTTGGATCTTTTGAGTGGCTATAGCACCCGTGATAATCAATGGAGCTGGATGATGCTGTGGGGGCAGGGCAGTGCTCCTAACAGTGCTCCCGGCCGAAGATTATGCTGGCTAACAGCAGGGGACTGGCGCTGAGGAGGAAGGTGAGACATACAGTACAGAACAAAAGTTTGGACACACCTTCTCATTCAAATAGTTTTCTGTATTTTCATGACTATGAAAATCGTAGATTCACACTAAAGGCATCAAAACTATGAATAAACACATGTGGAAATTTACAGTATACTTAACAAAAAAGTGTGAAACAACTGAAAACATGTCTTATATTATAGGTTCTTCAAAGTAGCCATGTTTTGGTTTGATTCCTGCTTTGCACATTCTTGGCATTTTCTTGATGAATTTCAAGAGGTAGTCACCTGAAATGGTTTTCACTTCACAGGTATGCCCTGTCAGGTGTAATAAGTGGGATTTCTTGCCTTATAAATGAGTTTGGGACCATCAGTTGTGTTGTGCAGCAGTCAGGTGGATGCACAGCTGATAGTTCTACTGAATAGACTGTTAGAATTTGTATTATGGCAAGAAAAAAGCAGCTAAGTAAAGAAAAATGAGTGGCCATCATTACTTTAAGAAATGAAGGACAGTCAGTCCAAAAAATTGGAAAAACTTTGAAAGTGTCCCAAAGTGCAGTTGCAAAAACCATCAAGTGCTACAAAAAAACTGTCTCACATGAGGACCTCCCCAGGAAAGGAAGACCAAGAGTCACCTCTGCTGCGGAGGAGAAGTTCATCCCAGTCACCAGCCTCAGATATCGCAGGCTACCAGCAGCTCAGATTAGAGATCAGGTCAATGGCACACAGAGTTCTAGCAGCAGACACATCTCTACAACAACTGGTAAGAGGAGACTTTGTGCAGCAGGCCTTCATGGTAAAGTAGCTGCTAGGAAACCACTGCTAAGGACAGGCAACAAGCAGAAGAGACTTGTTTGATCTAAAGAACACAAGGAATGGACATTAGACCATTGGAAATCTGTGCTTTGGTCTGATGAGTCCAAATTTAAGATCTTTGGTTCCAACCACCGTGTCTTTGTGTGATGCAGAAAAGGTGAACGGATGGACTCTACATGCCTGGTTGCCACCATGAAGCATTGAGGAGGAGGTGTGATGGTGTGGGGGTGCTTTTCTGGTGACACTGTTTAGGATTTATTCAAAATTGAAGGCATACTGACCCAGCATGGCTACCGCAGAATCTTGTAGCGGCATGCTATTCCATCCGGTTTGCATTTAGTTGGACCATCATTTATTTTTCAACAGGACAATGACCCCAAACATACCTCCAGGCTGTGTAAGGGCTATTTGACCAAGAAGGAGAATGATGGGGTGCTACGAGATGGTTTGGGGTGAACTGGACCGCAGAGTGAAGGCAAAAGGGCCAACAAGTGCTAAACATCTCTGAGAACTCCTTCAAGACTGTTGAAAAACCATTTCCAGTGACTACCTCTTGAAGCTCATCAAGAGAATGCCAAGAGTGCAAAGCAGTAATCAAAGCAAAAGGTGGCTACTTTGAAGAACCTAGAATATAAGACATATTTTCAGTTGTTTCACACTTTTTTGTTAAGTATCTAATTCCACATGTGTTAATTCATAGTTTTGATGCCTTCAGTGTGAATCTACAAACTTTTGGTCTGTACTGTATACCTTCCTTCTCAGCATCACGGGTGCTATAAGGGGCTACTAGCACTTTAGATTCATCTAGCCTGCGGATAATTTAACCTTTAAATGATCACTGTTGGCCATACCATGTCCTGTGCAAACTGGTGGCGTATGGCCACCAGTAATGCACTAAATGGGCTACAAAAATGATCCAGGGACTGTTCATGCAGCCTGGGATTGAGGTAGCCTTATGAAGTCATCTGGTAGTCTCCCACACCTGAGGTTACAAGGGGAATATTTATTCAGAAGAACTTCAGAAGGACGTTAGTTTCTGAGGAAATCACAAGGCTCCCTGTTTAGAAGCTGCAGATGTAGCAAACAAGTTCCCCACTGTCCTTTCACAGTAATCTGCCAGCTGCTCCTGTTTTTTTTTTTTTTTTTTTTTTACAGTTTCAGTAAATGTTTATAAGTTTGCAAATCTTATAACCCGGTAATAGGTTTGCATTTATGTAACATTTAATTCCCATATCTTGCACCTGTATATTGAGGAACAGCTTTGACCATATTTCATAATAGTAACAAAGTCATTAAAAATACAAAGGTGTCAATATAAAAATTATACAATGGAACATGTAATACAGATGGATGATCTTTACACTTAATAAGCCCAAGACATTAAGCTGAAAGGAGAACTCCGGTTAAGAGTAAACATCCAGGGTTGCCAAGGGGTCGGTGGTGGGAACATGATAAAGAAGTCATACTTAGGGCCCTATTCCACCGGACGATTATTTGCAATAGTTTTTTCTTCGCTATTTCTTCGCTATTGCGTTCGTATCTACTGCGAACAACCGAATGACGTCTTATTCAATGCGAACGTTTTGCGAACGTTTTGCGAATGAGCAACGATAAAAATAGGTCCAGGTCTTATAAAGCGATCAACGATTTCTCATTCAGTCGTTAATCGTTAACTGCATTTCAACCAAACGATTATCGTTTAGATTCGAACAATTTAACGATAATCTGAACGATAATCGTCCGGTGGAATAGGGTCCTTACCCATCCCCACACCCCTGCAGCACAGCATCACCAGCTTAACCTCAGCCTCTTGTTTCTCCAGGCTTCCTATGTCAGCAAAACCCACCAAGAACTTCTCACTCAGCCAGTGAACGACTGCAGAGATATCCTTCCTCAGTCGCTGACTGGCTAAGCTGGCATTTCTGAGCTGGGTTGTCATGTTGCAGGACCAGGTGCTACAAGAGGCTGGTGGGGGTCTATGAGGGGTGACCCTGTGCTCTGGGGGATGAGTAAGTATATATTTTTTTTTATTACGGACCACACAGGCTCAAAAAACAGGTCTGCCTGTAAAGCTTACATACCATCTGCGGCTGCAACATGCACTGCTCGCCTGTCAAACTGGCATGTCAATGTAAGAAGTGTTAGATGCTTCATTTTTCTATTTCCAAGCAGCTGCAAGCCTGACATCCACTAAACACTTGCTCGGGTGATATATAAATCAATATCATTTTGCATTTGTTTTACATTGCTTAGTGCTTCCTGCATGTCTTCAATGTGGTAACGTTTTTTATGGGTTGGACTGCTCAGTTCCAGATAAGAGAAAATATATAAACTGATATGCTAAAAAGCGGTGTCCAACTTAGCTGCAGCCTTTTCTTCTAGAGCTCGGCAATGCCCTCTAAGCACAAAGCAAGTTTCATACACATAAATAATGGTGTACTTGGTTTATTGTGGGAAAACTTGACTGACCTTAAATTAACAAGCACAGCTCGGATAACTGTAACCTACATATACAAGTCTCACGGCTGCAGTGCCCAACAATACATATTCTCTTTTAGAGAAACATTATTCCCAGGGGGCCATAGTACCAGGATAAACCTAGGCGGTGCCCTAACAGTTTTTGGTTAGCAAGGCAGCCTTAAAAAAGGTCCCTTGTTTCCCAGAGAGTAGTGCACTTTCAATTGTATCTGTATATTGAGGATGCGAGTATAATTTAATAGTGCATGCTCATATCAAGATTGGACCCCGGGGGTAGCGGGCACTAATGCAAAAGCTCAACAATTCTTAACCTACGAGACTTTTCTGCTCCAAGTAGTCTCCATCCCATCAGGTCCTAGTGCTGTCTGGTATCAGGACCAGGTGTGTGGCAGATGGCCCTGGAATAGTATAGGCCCAGGAAAGATTGAGTGATAAGTATAAGAAGACGTTTGGGGTCTTTTTTCCTCTAGTCTGTGGTCTGGTCTAAAGTCAAAAATCTTGGTGTTTGATTTAAGGTCTGAATGGGATCTGATTCCTGTGGAGTTGCGCGAGCCCTCCCATTCAAAGACATAGCAGGAGGGATTCGGTTCCCAGCAGAATCTCCTCGCTGAATCTGTAGTGTGAACGGGCCCTAAGGCTTTCTGTGCTCCAGTAAGAGACACGGACCTCAATGACAAAGTCCATACACTGATGAATTGATCACATGGACTGTGTCCAGTGTGTCTTGTTTGGTGGAGCCTTGCACTGTGCTCTCTTGTGTGTAAGAGCTGACAGGGTACATACTGTATATACAGTATATATACACATATTATCATTGCAAGCATCATGGAAAATGTAGGGGATAGTAGGAAAGCATATTTGGGAATCAAGATGACAGATAATCCATGCCTTTTAGATTAGCTCAAACAGGTATACACAAGGCACACAAACAGCCTTCTCTTTATTTTTAAAAGCAGACCGGTCAGCACCTTTTTACAGACTAAATGCAGTGTATAATAGTATAATAAGGATTTCTTTTAATCCTGAAATATATATATATATATATATATATATATATATATATATATATATGAGTTATAACTTATTTCAATCCGTCGCTCCAGCACTGATCTTTTGAAGTTTTAAGCAAATTGGGAAATAAAGCTCATGGGATGTTCCCCTGGGCTTTAGAAGCTTGGCAACATTCAGTTCCTTCTCTTCTTACACCCTGAGGCTGGGTTCACACTATGTAACTGTGCGGCTGTATTTTTTATGCGGCTGTAAATGTGCGGATGAAACTCCGGCCGTGGGAAAAAATAGACATGCGGCTCAAAACATACGGTCATTTACTTGGAAATCTGGTTCAACTAAAAATAACAAATAAAATCTTAAGAAAGTGATGCAAACACCTCTGGATGCATCTGGGAAAGCAGGGAACACAGTTTACATGAATTGCTATTACCGGGGTTTGCGCTCCTCTGCACTAATGCCGATGTCTCTCATGGTTAATCTATTAAAATAATAAAACACATTTTCGTTGTAATAAAGTGCCTTTCGTTGTTCAATAATTAAATTTAAACTAATCCATCATTTTGTAATTAAATATACTGTTAAAATAAATATATATATAAATAAATGTATATTTATATATATATTTATTTTTTGACAGTATATTTAATTGCACAATAATGGATTCGTTAGAATTAAATTATTGAACAACGAAACTGAATTTATTTAATCAAAAATGTGTTTTATTAATTAAATATTAATTAGTACAGGAAGCTTTATAAGCCGTTAATTCATATTGCCGGCAAAAGAGCATTCTGTACTAATCATCACTTTACTTTAATGAAAACATCAAATGTTTCTTCTAATTATGTTATCACAATAGCATTATTGGAAGAAACATTTAGAATTATATGTGCGCTCAGCTGATTGGCTGATCGGCTGAGCGCACATATAATTAGCGGGTCCGCAGTACAGTGACTTCATTGTGCTGCGGACCAGCGAAGAGACAACATCGGGGTGAGTATAGAGCTCTCCCCACCCCCTCCCCAGCACTGCACCCCTCCCAGCAAGGAAGGGGGGGTCAGTTAACCCCTTCCTTGCTGGGATGGGTGCAGTCTGACATCAGTCTGGCCCCCAAGGGGTTAAGGGGGATGCAATACATCCTCCCTTAACCCCTTGGGGGCCAGACTGTAAGCAGCGATCTGTAAAGATGCTGCATACTGTAAGGAGCACAACACCGCTCACAATGATGGGTGTTGTGCTCCTGTTTGTGTGTTTTTTGTGTGTTTCTCCCTTTTTGTTTTTCAGATATCGGTATCCTGGGGATTACGTCGGATTCCGTGGACTACGTCGATGACCAGCATTTTTTTAATGTTTTTTTTTAATAAAATGGTCAATGAGGGGTGTGGGGGTGTTTTTATTTGAATAAAAATTTTTTTTAACTTGTGTCTTGTCTTTATTTCTTTACTTTATAGACTTAGTAATGGAAGCCGTCTAATAGACGGAATCCATTACTAAGTTGGGGCCTAGTGTTAGCCGGTATAAAATGGCTAACACTAACCCCCTATTATTACCCCAGTACCCAATGCCAACAGGGGTACTGGGAAGAGCCGGGTGCCAGTGGTCCCCGAGCGTCAAAATTGGCGCTCCTGGACCGGGCGGCAGCAGGCTGGTAAGATTTAGGCTGGGGAGGGCCTAAACCAATGGCTCTTCCCACCCTGGTGTTACCAGGCTGCTGTCGTTTGGTTTTTAACCCGGCTGGTTATAAACATAGGGGGGACCCTATGCGTTTTTTTTAAATAAATAATTAAAAAAAAAAACGCATAGGGTCCCCCCTATTTTTATAACCAGCCGGGTTAAAAACCAAACGACAGCAGCCTGGTAACACCAGGGTGGGAAGAGCCATTGGTTTAGGCCCTCCCCAGCCTAAATCTTACCAGCCTGCTGCCGCCCGGTCCAGGAGCGCCAATTTTGACGCTCCGGGACCACTGGCACCCGGCTCTTCCCAGTACCCCTGGTGGCATTGGGTACTGGGGTAATAATAGGGGGTTAGTGTTAGCCATTTTATACTGGCTAACACTAGGCCCCAACTTAGTAATGGATTCCGTCTATTAGACGGCTTCCACTACTAAGTCTATAAAGTAAAGAAATAAAGACAAGACACAAGTTAAAAATTGTTTTATTCAAATAAAAACACCCCCACACCCCTCATTGACCATTTTATTAAAAAAAAAAAAAACCCTGGTCATCAACGTAGTCCACGGAATCCGACGTAATCCCCAGGATACCGATATCTGAAAAACAAAAAGGGAGAAACACACAAAAAACACACAAACAGGAGCACAACACCTATCATTGTAAGCGGTGTTGTGCTCCTTACAGTATGCAGCATCTTTACAGATCGCTGCTTACAGTCTGGCCCCCAAGGGGTTAAGGGAGGATGTATTGCATCCCCCTTAACCCCTTGGGGGCCAGACTGATGTCAGACTGCACCCATCCCAGCAAGGAAGGGGTTAACTGAACCCCCCTTCCTTGCTGGGAGGGGTGCAGTGCTGGGGAGGGGGTGGGGAGAGCTCTATACTCACCCCGATGTGTCCTCTTCGCTGGTCCGCAGCACAATGAAGTCACTGTACTGCGGACCCGCTAATTATATGTGCGCTCAGCCGATCAGCCAATCAGCTGAGCGCACATATAATTCTAAATTTTTCTTCTAATAATGCTATTGTGATAACATAATTAGAAGAAACATTTGATGGTTTCATTAAAGTAAAGTGATGATTAGTACAGAAAGCTCTTTTGCCGGCAATATGAATTAACGGCTTATGGAGCTTCCTGTACTAATTAATATTTAATTAATAAAACACATTTTCGATTAAATAAATTCAGTTTCGTTGTTCAATAATTTAATTCTAACGAATCCATCATTGTGCAATTAAATATACTGTCAAAAAATAAATATATATATAAATATACATTTATTTATATATATATTTATTTTAACAGTATATTTAATTGCAAAATGATGGATTTGTTAGAATTAAATTATTGACCAACGAAAGGGACTTTATTACAAAGAAAATGTGTTTTATTAATTTAATATATTAACTATTAGAGGCATCGGCATTCGGCATCATTGCTGGCTATTTTTGAAGTACTCCGTACGGCTGTCAATCCACGGCCGCGTTTCCAGCCGCAAACAATGGTCTTGTTCATTTTTTACGGGTCCGTTTACGATCGGGCCGTAGATTCATACATAGTGTGCACTGTGCAGCCGTATATCCTATACTTTTCAGCGTACGCATGAACCACCAAAAATACCGCCGCACAATTACAGCCGCGAATACAGCCGCACAGTTACATAGTCTGAACCTGGCCTTAGGTTGGGTTCACACTGTGTATATTTGAGGCTGTATTTGGTCCTCATGTCAGGTCCTCATAGCAACCAAAACCAGGAGTGGATTGAAAACACAGAAAGGATCTGTGAAATTGAGTGGATGGCCGCCATATAAGGGTAAATAACTTCCATTATTTCAATAAAACAGCCGTTGTTTTAAAATAACAGCACATATTTGCCATTAAATGACGGCCATCCACTCAATTACAACATTATGTGAACAGAGCCTTTCTGTGTTTTCAATCCACTCCTTGTTTTGGTTGCTATACAGCCTCATGCTACATGTTAGCACCCACTCTGTTAACTTTTCTGGGGTTTTGCAGGCTATGGATTTGATCTCCTAAATTGCATAAAACTTCTTAAGTTTATATCTTGGTCAGAGGCGTAACCAGAAATGGTTTGGCCCCATAGCAAACTTTTATTTGGGTCCCTGGGTGTTGGAAATGATGACAGCTCAGGGGGCCCAGTGTATTGCAGGAACGGACCACGGGCCTCCCCCACCCCACCCCCCGATGCAAAAAGCCCCATCGGCTGCTAAATTGGTATTTATGTTCCTGATCTTGGTGCTGGAGCTATCAGCATAGAGATATAGAGCGAGAGCTTCTAACTGACTGCTTAGGCTAGCTATGAGAAACTCAGCCACCAATATACATTAGGGATTTATACCTACATAGTTGAATTCGCAGGATATACAGACCCAGATTTACAAATGTGACGTAACACAGAGTAAAAGACTAAAATGACAGCTATACAAAAAGCAGGTTTTAATACCTCAAGAAACATGTGGGGGCGTTTCTCAGCTTTATTCCTCACCAGGGAAGGTCTATTAGCATAATGACATCACTGGACTGAAGGATTAGGTTATTATGCATTAGGTTGTATTTGCTTATTTGGGTCGGTTTATCCTGCTGATCTAGATATGTGTTCTTTAATACTTTAATAGTATGTTGACAGATGAGTTTCCCATAATATTCTTGTTGTCATTTAGGTACTTTTTGCACTATTGCTATGCTAATAGACACATTCCCAAGCGCTCACCTGTGTATCTGGACATATTATTATGTAATATCTTATTTGTAAAATGTGTTACAGACATTACCTAAAATACTACTTTTTTGTAAGAGTATTCTGAAGAAGGCCAAAATGGTAATTTGGTCTGGAATTTTGGTTTTGGAATAAATGTGTGAACTTATTATCATAAGGCTGGGTTCACACACAGTATATTTCAGTCATTATTTTGGTCCTCATATTACAACCAATATTTACTGTTATTTTAAAACAACGGCTGTTGTATTGAAATACTGGCAGTTATTTACTGTTATATGGCGGCCATCCACTCAATTTCAACAGTGTGTGAACAGATCCTTTCTGTGTTTTCAATCCAAAATACTGACCACATAGTGACTGAAATATACTGTGTGTGAACCCAGCCTAAAAAGTGTGTGCTGAAATTTATTAATGTATACATTAAGCAGTCTAGTCTGAAGTCTAACTTCCTATAGGGGTTTGGTCTGGTGCCTGAATTAATTTGGTGTCTGCTCTGAGGTTGGATTCCTTTTGGGGTCTAGCATATGAGTAATTTTGTGATCTGATAAATTTTGGTTTTAAGATCTAAATTAATCAAGGGGTCTCAATAAATTTAGGGGTCTGGTCTGGGGTCTTTAAAAAAATTTTTTTGCTGTCTAAAAGTTTGCTATGGGGGCCAGCATTTTCTACTTATGCCCCTGTTTTCACCTGTATTTGTGACCTTTAGGCAGTCTTAGCCTGGGTTCACAGCTCCGTTCGGGGGTCTCTAGGAGACGACATTAGAACCCTAACTGATACAAACGTATAATGAGAGATCCCATTTAATCCCATAACGTCGGCGGGCGTACATGTATGCCTATGCCGCCTGGGACTTAGCGCATGAGGGGGTACATGTACGCCCTGCCGGGGGGGCCGCGCTATGGAGCGAGCTCAGGAGCTGAACTCGCTTCATAGTGGGTGAGGACTGGCTGCTATTAAAAGCCGGGCCCTCCCCTTCAATGGTCGGTTGCCGCTACAGGTTAGAAATCTAATATATGTACTTTATGTAATAGTCCCCTGGGGGGGGGGGGGAATTAAAAAGTGTAATAAAATAAATAAATATATGTTTTTAAAAATGCCCCATAGCCCCTCCCCCAATAAAAGCCTAAATCACAGAAAAAAACAGAAAATAATGAAATAAATAAACATATTATATACCGTAACATGCGTAATTGTCCGATCTATTAAAATGAAACAATATTATTCCTGCACGGTGATCTTTGCCAATAAAAAGATTTTAAAAAAACGTCAGTATTGCTGATTTTTTTCATTACATTTTATATATAAAAAAATTAATAAACAGTGATCAATACGTCCGATCTACACAAATATGGTCCTAATAAAAACTAGAGATTGTGGCGCAAAAAATGACACCCCATACAGCCCTGTAGGTGAAAAAGTAAATGCGCTATAGGAGTTATAATAGGGCCAATTTAAATATACCTACTGTAATTGCAAAAAAAAGTTTTACTGTTAACAACAATAGTAAAACAGTAGAAAAGCTATATACATGCATATCGCTGTGTTCAGACTGACCTATAGAATAAAATAGAGTTTTACCGTAAAGTACATTATGTAATCGCGGATCCCCCCCCCCCAAACTTTGCGTAATTGCATTATTTGTCCCAAATTCATTCCATAAATGATATTTTGGGGGTTCGGTCATTCATTTTATGGTGGATTTAAGTGCGCCATTACAGAGTACACCTGTTCCCGAAAAAACAAGCCTTTACATGGCCCTGTAGATGGAAAAATAAAAGAGTTATAACTCTTAGAAGGCGAGGAGGAAAAAACGAAAATGCAAAACTGAAAATTAGCGCAGTCCTTAAGGGGTTAATTGACTGGGTTCCATCTGGGTTCTGTTTATGTTTATATATATATATATATATATATATATATATTTATATATATATATATATATATATATATATCTATATCTGCCTTGTCTGTTGTTAACTCTATTGTTTTGTCTATGATGTGACAGATGAAATGTAAAGTAATATCATCTTATTCATTATGTGAATGCCATTTACCTTGTCATTTAGTGAGGAACTAATTGTGAAAGCAGCGCACAGTGTACCAGCCCTTCAAGCCTACATACCCAGCACCAGCATCTTCATCACCGGGGTAAGTGTCTAATGATGAAACAATGGACAATACTGCTCTCTATAACATGGAATAATTTTTCGACCTCAAACAGCAATCCCATTAGGATATCTAATGCTTTCCATAGTGTCTGCTATTATGGGGATTATAGTGGTTACTGCTGCTTTGGCAAAAATATAAAACTCTTCTTGTCTGGACAGTGGCCATTTGGATAGAAACAGTGACAACTATTTTTCCAAGCTACAAATATGCCAAGAGCGGCTATCATTTTTTCCCCCTAACTCCATTCTGTTGGTCATACAAAGTGCATGGGGAGAGAGTAAACATTACAATAAAGTAATTTCAAATCCTTCCCTAATAATGTAGTAAAAATGAAATTATGAAGGATTATAGTGGAAGCTAGTAAGCTGTAATGGCTTTATTATAGCAATGCTTGTGACACCACTGGAGCCAGTACTAGTTATACTGTACATGGAATTGCTCTTTAAGGCAGCATCATTTACAGATATAAATAAGATATTGTTATTTCTCTGCTACGTTTGTCAGAATATAGGTAACTTTATATGTCTCATCAGCATTGTTTACAATCTATAAATATTACCTTATATAAAGCCTTTGATTGTGAATTTTTAAAGTGGACCTGTCAACACACTATGTGTACCAAAGTAAGCCTGTGAGCAGATAGGTCATGTGACCAGGATTCCTGGCATACCTTCAGTTTAGCCATTGGCCCCTCCAGTGCCGCTAAATGCAAATTAGATGCAGCTTCCCAGCTCAGCGCTGTCCAATCTTTCTAAAAACACCTCTATTTTTCTCCTTTTGAAAGTAAGCCACTGGGAAGATTTTGTTAGAGACAATGATTTGCATAGCGAAGATGAGTGACTGTCAATCACAAAGGCATAGACTGTTGTTACAAGGAAAGAAAGAGGAATGCCCTGGAAAGAAGGGGCTGTAATGAGCTGGGCCCTTGCAGTTGTGGGAACCCGTAGTGGACACTTTCAGCTAATTTGCAAAAAATATAAAAATGGCTACATTGCAGATGGGTCAATGACTATGAAATAATTCTTACATTTTTGCAGTATTCATTCTGGCCACTAGGCTTAAAATTAAGCTGATACTTCCTGATCTTTCTGTGATAATAAGTAGGGGGCTGCTGAAATCATTACAGTAAAAGCTGACATCCGTAGATAATAAGGACAATAGATAGTGTTCATAGAATAGATGTACAAAGAATAGAGTGTTGAGATGTCCGTTATGTTTGTGTCCATAAAGCATCGCACGTCAGTTTCAAGAACTCATTCACTTGCTGACTTCTCTCCTAGACAAGTGGTATTGTCATGTCACAGTGGTCTTCAAGTTATGGCTAATGTTTACATGGGAAAAATACATACGATAAAATCAAAAAAGTCAAAAGAAAACATGATGGATAAACCATTCCACCAAATGGGAGAACCTCTTTTTACTTTTATTCGTTGGATTCTTAAAGGCCTGTTGAAGTTTTGCAATCATTTTTTATATTGTTTATTACATTATATATATATATATATATATATATATATATATATATATATTTAGCTTCTCCCTCCGGCCTCTAGGGAAGCATGTGTGGAGCTCCATCTCCCTCCAGCCTGACTGTTAGAAAGTGTGCAGTGAAAATGCGTTACGTCGCTTCATACCTCTTGGCTGTGCTTGGGGGTAATGTTAGCCCCAGCATCGGTGACCTGAAGAAGATCCTGGGGAGTGTGGGGATTGAATTGGACAAGAAGCGTGCAGAGACGATCATCAGTGAACTGAAGGGCAAAAAAACTGATGATGTGATTGCCCAGGGCTGGCAAGTATGCCTGCTGGAGGCGCTGTTGTTGTGTCTGCCTCTGCTGGATTAGCTGTCCCTGCTGCTTCCATTGCACCAGCTAAAGAGAAGAAGGAAGAAAAGATGGAAGAGTTTGAGGAATTCGGCCTCTTTTACTAGAACTTGCGGCAGATAAAATAAAAGATCTTTATTTTAAAAAAATATATATAAACACACACACACACACACACACACACATATATATATATATATATATATATATATATATATATATATATATACACTACCGTTCAAAAGTTTGGGGTCACATTGAAATGTCCTTATTTTTGAAGGAAAAGCACTGTACTTTTCAATGAAGATAAATTTAAACTAGTCCTAACTTTAAAGAAATACACTCTATACATTGCTAATGTGGTAAATGACTATTCTAGCTGCAAATGTCTGGGTTTTGGTGCAATATCTACATAGGTGTTGTGGGGGGGTTCAGCTCAAAGATAGTCCTTGGGCACGGGTTCCAGTCAAACAAAAGACACTTTATTGTGTGAACGCAGTCTTACAAATAAAAAAATAGCTTTTCTTCAGCATAATGAAAAAACACTTCAAGGAAAAGATACACAGTCCTTTCTCTCAGGTAAGCCAAAAAATAAACAAAAGGCCACGGTCTCACCGTTTAGATGCAGCAAATCCAACAGGCTTCCTTAGCCTTCCAGCTTTGATAGCGCTCACACTATGGTTAAGTAACACACCACACTTTGCTTCAGTAACACACCACACCCACCTCTGCTCTGAACCAGCTGCCTTTTACAGGGCTGGTAAGACCTGGGCTGGAGTATGGGAGCGACCTTCCCACCCAAGCTCTTTGGTCGCTCCATAAAAAACCCGGACCCGAACTACCAAAAAAACCCACAGCAACATAATGTCACAGGTGCAAACTATTGGGTTTTTTATATCACCGAGGCCAGCCACCTTGGTGACACATACCTGTCATCGACAATAGCACCTACTGCCTTTCTACAGTGTATAGAGGCCCATTTCCAGCAACTATCACTCCAGTGTTCTAATGGTACAATGTGTTTGCTCATTGGCTCAGAAGGCTAATTGATGATTAGAAATCCCTTGTGCAATCGTGTTCACACATCTGAAAACAGTCTAGCTCGTTACAGAAGCTACAAAACTGACCTTCCTTTGAGCAGATTGTGTTTCTGGAGCATCACATTTGTGGGGTCAATTAAACGCTCAAAATGGCCAGAAAAAGAGAACTTTCATCTGAAACTCGACAGTCTATTCTTGTTCTTAGAAATGAAGGCTATTCCATGCGTAAAAATTGCTAAGAAATTGAAGATTTCCTACAACGGTGTGTACTACTCCCTTCAGAGGACAGCACAAACAGGCTCTAACCAGAGTAGAAAAAGAAGTGGGAGGCCGCGTTGCACAACTAAGTAAGAAGATAAGCACATTAGAGTCTCTAGTTTGAGAAACAGACGCTTCACAGGTCCCCAACTGTCAACATCTACAGTGAAGAGGCGGCTGCGGGATTTTGGGCTTCAGGGCAGAGTGGCAAAGAAAAAGCCATATCTGAGACTGGCCAATAAAAGAAAAAGATTAAGATGGGCAAAAGAACACAGACATTGGACAGAGGAAGACTGGAAAAAAGTGTTGTGGACGGATGAATCCAAGTTTGAGGTGTTTGGATCACAAAGAAGAACGTTTGTGAGATGCAGAACAAATGAAAAGATGCTGGAAGAATGCCTGACGCCATCTGTTAAGCATGGTGGAGGTAATGTGATGGTCTGGGGTTGCTTTGGTGCTGGTAAGGTGGGAGATTTGTACAGGGTAAAAGGGATTCTGAATAAGGAAGGCTATCACTCAATTTTGCAACGCCATGCCATACCCAGTGGACAGCGCTTGATTGGAGCCAATTTCATCCTACAACAGGACAATGACCCTAAACACACCTCCAAATTGTGCAAGAACTAATTACAGCAGAAGCAGCAGCTGGTATTCTATCGGTAATGGAGTGGCCAGCGCAGTCACCAGATCTGAACCCCATTGAGCTGTTATTGGAGCAGCTTGGCCGTATGGTACGCCCTATGTGCCCATCCAACCAATCAAACTTGTGGGAGCTGCTTCTAGAAGCGTGGGGTGCAATTTCTCCATTTTGCTGCAAAATGTGGATTCTTTGACGAAAGCAAAGTTTGATGTAAAAACAATGTTATTTCAAATACAAATCATTATTTCTAACCTTGTCAATGTCTTGACTCTATTTTCTATTAATTCCACAACGTATGGTGGTGAATAAGTGTGACTTTTCATGGAAAACACAAAATTGTTTGGGTGACCCCAAACTTTTGAACGGTAGTCTATGTGTGGACATTGCACCTAAGTTAAACAGCAAGGCTGTCTTGTTTGCTACTTGGCTTTTCAGATCAGTGGTAGGTGATAGTGTTTTTAAAGGACAGAGTTTGGTTAAACCTTGACCAGATTATTCCTGCCCTTCTAACACTTTTTCTGTAAGGACGTGTTAAATGTTTCTGAATGCTGAGTAGCAAAACCCAAGCAGTTCTTAAGTGTCTACTTGATCTTAAATAATCCCTATAATCATGAGCAAGGTTAACCAAATCAATAGTTTTTGGCTTTATTCGAGCTGTAGGAACACTATGATAGTTCAGCAGCAATATAAAAGGGCTATGTATATAGAGGCTTTTCACCCAGCGAACGGCCAGTGCACACATCAGATTAATGGAGACAGTTCATTTACTTCCAAATGAACATTAACATATAATATCTGCTTTTAAAATTAAAGTGCTAAGAAATTCTTTAAAACGTGAGATGGACAAAGTTAGAGGGACTGTCCACATCACTTTTTCCCCTTATGTTCAGGGAATATGTCAGCAAATTATACCGCAGCATCCTGGCAACACTTCCTCTGACCATGTTCAGACCTCGTAAGAGACCGGACGTTCCAGCCGGGTGATCTTTCGCACCGCTGAGTTCTGATGTGGGCCATCCGTGCGCGCCTGCATCAGAACTCCCCACTGCACACTATGGGGTGAGTGGCCGGAGCCGCTCGCTCCATAGTGTGCACTGACAGGGTTTTCTGTGGCCGCTATTCATGTCAGTTTCTCTCAGCGCTGCTAGGGATCCCAGCCGGGGTGTGTACATCCCTGCTGCGAGTTTGTCCCTAGCCCACCCCGTTAACCCCCTCGGCCGCCGGAGCATATACTCTACCTGATCCCGGCTCCAGCTTGCTTCTGCGGTCCCCGGTGTCTTCAGCAAGCCGGAGCTGGGATAAGGTAAAGTATATGCTCGCTCCAGCCGCCCGCCCGCAGCCCCGGCCGCCTGATCAGTTCTGGGGTGAGAACTACGGACGTAGTTTTAAGTTGTGTGAACATAGCCTTAAAGAGACATTTGCAGCACACAGGTCCACTCAGCCACCGGGTGCTGCAAATGATGACGGCTCAGGGGCCCCCTAATGTGGTGGGCCCCGTAGCAGACGCTATATCGGCTATGTTGGTAGTTACACCCCTGACTGAGAAGTGTTCTTTTTCTGATTGTAATTTTTTTATTCACTTTATTTGGTACATTAATATGAGGCCTGCCATCTTGGCTGTACATTAGAGTGACATGCTTTATGACAGGCCTCATAGACATAGACTCTACTTTTTGTATGGAACATATTTGTAGGCATGCTCTGTAACCTTTTTATATACAATAGTTCCAATGGACCTTACAACAATAAATGAACACTGGTCTTCGCTTTGCAGAGTTAATTTACCATAGTGTAACCGGTCCAATTCAAGTAATTAATTAGCTTTATATCAGATAACAATTACACCACAACAAAGCTAAAGTTTAAATATCACAATTTTATTACAATAAAAATTTACATAAAAAATCTTTTTTAGTGCCAACGGAATCCAGTAATAAATGACAGCCAAGACACTTCGGTCTTACAAAATATTGGAATATATCACTATATTGTGTAAACATCAGAAAAAAATAATCAATGAATGTAACCATGCAGTGTATCCACATAGCCTCGCAGGATTACTAAATGCACTATCCAACTAATCCCACAATTACATGAAATGAATATACAAGATGCTTACCCATCGTGTGTCTGGCGCCAATAACCCCGACGCACGTTTCGCGTACAGGTCGCTTTATCAAGGGACGCCCCTTGATAAAGCGACCTGTACGCGAAACGTGCGTCGGGGTTATTGGCGCCAGACACACGATGGGTAAGCATCTTGTATATTCATTTCATGTAATTGTGGGATTAGTTGGATAGTGCATTTAGTAATCCTGCGAGGCTATGTGGATACACTGCATGGTTACATTCATTGATTATTTTTTTCTGATGTTTACACAATATAGTGATATATTCCAATATTTTGTAAGACCGAAGTGTCTTGGCTGTCATTTATTACTGGATTCCGTTGGCACTAAAAAAGATTTTTTATGTAAATTTTTATTGTAATAAAATTGTGATATTTAAACTTTAGCTTTGTTGTGGTGTAATTATGCTCTGTAACCTCTGTGCAAAGGTTACTCAACAGAGGGTGAGGGTCAGGGTGAGCGGCTATTTACTTTGCTATCTACTGGTGTCACCCTTCACTGTCATGCTTTAAAGATCACTTTCTAGCAGCCTGATCCTTATGTCAGAGAGTACAGGAAATCTCATCTTAGTTTTAAGCCTAGTGGACAGAATGAAAACTGGAAGATATCAGGATTAATTTATAATAGAAATAATAGAAAGGGTACCAAAAATTCTCCAAAAATGTTTGCAAACATACAAACTTGATTTAAACAATAGGTCATTGTCTGATGACAATTCCATTTAAAGGACAACTCCGGTGAAAAACTTTTTCCCAGTAATTGAAGCACATTACAAAGTTATATAACTCTGTATTATGCTTCAATCACCTATCTGCCTCCCTTCCCTGTCTTTTCCCCCCTCCACCCCCCACCAGGAAGTGTAAGAAATTTACACGTCCCCAGTTTCTTCTCTTAGCTCCTTTGTGACGATGAGTCATCAGCAGGAGGGCTGCTCTAGCTCCTGTTACACCAGCTTCCCCCTCCCCTGCCTTGTCAGGTGACTGTTTGTTAAGCTCCCATTGGCTGAGCAACTGCAAGCCATCTGAGACATGTCACTTGCCTCTCTTCCCTAGTGACATGACTCCTTCATTCACTGAGTCCACTTGGCAGCAGGAGAGAGGGTATGAGGGGAGGGGGGAGCTGCCTATGTGCCGGGAGTCTGTCAGGAGGCAAGATAAGCAAGTGACATGTCTCAGATGGCTTGCAGTTGCTCAGCCAATGGGAGCTGAGCAAGCAGAGTCACCTGACAAGGCAGGGGAGGGGGAGGCTGGTGTGACAGGAGCTAGAGCAGCCCTCCTGCTGATGACTCATCCTCACAAAGGAGCTGAGAGAAGAAACTGGGGACGACAGTAATCAGGTCTGTGTAAATTTCTTACACTTCCTGGTGGGGGGTGGAGGGGGGAAAAGACAGGGAAGGGAGGCAGATAGGTGATTGAAGCACATTACACAGTTATATAACTTTGTAATGTGCTTCAATTACTGGGAAAAAGCTTTTCACTGGAGTTGTCCTTTAAGGATATGCTTTACATCAAGTACATGGATATAGGAAGGTCAGTGTACTGGGGAGGAGGGGAGGAATGAGCTCTGTGAATGGTCGGATCCCATCTTATCTATATACTGGTGTCACTTTTCCAAAAGACCCATTATATATAGGTGTCGTCTTTCATAGTAATCTGCATTGATAAGGAGAAGGCTGCAACAGAATAGGTAGTCTCAGTTTATTAGGCTTAGTACCAGGATTATATTAAAAGAAAATAAATTGGAAAATTGGAAAAAAGAAAAGTTCTTGTTTTAACATAAAAAACATAAAAACTTTATTTAAACAATTTTGAGATAGAGTATCAAATGAAAACACTTAACATGCAGGGCCTTATTTACCACTAGGCACCCATGGTCCAGTGCCTAGGGCAGCACCTTGCAGGGGCAGCACCAGGGAGCAGGGGGAAAGAAACAATTTTTTGTTTTGTTTTTATTTTTTTAATATCCCATTTTCCATTCTGACTTCCAAGTAAATCTGGTATGGCAGTGTTATCCAGTTACAGTATGGAGGTATTGTTCAGGTCTGGTGTGGCGGTGTTAAATGTGACAATGAATTTGTTTATGTTTTAAGCAGTTAAAAACCCATGAAAAAGGCAATTCAGACAATGTTTCTACATGTAGAGAAATGCATGTGGCCGAGACCACGCTCCCCCATGTTCCCTAACATGGGGCATCTTCAGGTTTAGTGCCTAGGGCAGCAGCAGCTGTTAATACGGCCCTGTTAACATGTGTATATATTATTCTTCTGTAAAATTATTCTTCTAGGGGTATCAGTTTATTCAGAAGTTGAAGAGAAAAAAAAACTGCAGGATGATTGAGAAGTTTATGGCAGAGCAGACGTGTTCAAAGAACTATGAAATGTTTTGTTTCACTATGAGAAACTGGTTACTGCTGTGGGTTGTGTGGCTTTTTATCACAACACATTATGACATTAGTGGTAACACTGGGGCCATTTTCAGAACCAATACCATCTGATTTCTTAAGAATTGTAACTTGATATGGTGGAATAAAAAATCTTACCTGGCTGTAGACACGTACACAGCTATGTCACCCCACAAGCTGAAAATAAACAGCATCTGTCTTGGAATTTTCACAAATTTATAAGAATTGTATTCATAGGGAGATTGTGCAGCAAGATAGAAGCTCTAATATATTTATAATGTTTAGTGGTTTTTGTTTCCACCCAAGATGTTCCAGGGATAATCTTTAAATTAACAATGGTGCATGTACATGAGGTTTATGTCTGCAGTTTATTCACATGAATTCTCATGCACATTTGGAGCCATTTTGAATATTTACTGTTTGTAGTAGATACCTGTAATATTGGACTCTTATTATTTTATCAGAAATGTTACTCTTTCCATTGCCATGTTGTAAACTAATATATGGGATTTTTTTTTACTCGACTTGTCTAAAGTTCATATTAACACAACCTGGAACATTGAATTTACTTTTGTACTTTTATACATTGCCCTTTTGTTTTTTACAATTTAAGTTTTTTATGTTTTTTGCATTTTTACTCATTTTGCATTTTTACTCCGAATTTTAAAAAATGTCATGCGCCCCTGGCATACGCCACAAAAAATTGGCATTTTTGCAACTTTTCTGTGGCATACTCCAGTGTTACCCCCCCACTTGCCTGATGGGCATGCCGGGGGGGGGGGGGGGGCGTGACAAGGTGGGAAGAGGCATGGCTTCCTCCCATACTTCATTTACTAAGGTTTATGCCTGGAAACAGGAGTGAACCAGGCAAAAATCTACACCTGCTTTAGAGCTGTACTAGCTGTGTGCGCCTCTATTAAATCTGGCTAGGAAAAATGGGCGGGGCTTTATTTAGGAGTGGCATACCCATACACCAGTCTCGATAAATGTCTCCCTTTGTTTCCAGATATACTTTGTTCTGTATACAATGCCCAAGTATTAGTCTTACACGTAAATAATGTGTCAAGCCTAAAATACCTTGCTCCTTATTTTAATAATTAGCGGGGTTTCAAAATTTTGACTAGAGCTAAAGATTAGGCCAACATCAGACTGCATAGTTGTAGATGATAATGGAGATGCTAAAAGTGACACTGTCACCCCCTTTTTGCATTATGACTTCGCTACACAGGTGTAAAGGGTACATTTTGCAGTTTTCATACCTTATTTTATATCATACGTCATGGTGCTGGTTCCAGTAAAAAGTGATCTTTTATCAGCTGTGGATTGTGCTACCTGGGCCTGGCTTCATGGCTGCAGTGCCATTGTAGGCCCCGCCCCTCAGTAACATCATCGCCGCATAGGCCCTGCCCCCTCGATGCTTATTGGAACGGGCCAGCCTAAAGGTCTAGGCTCCACCTCTTGTAGGTTGGTTCACACCAATGGGCGCTGAGGGGATGGGACCCATGCTCCGATGACATCACAGAGGGGCTGGGTCTGCGATGGTGATGTGGGCTGGGCTAAGTGGTGTTGCCCTGAAGCCCCGCCCAGGTAGCACAATCCACAACTGATAAAAGATGACTTTTTACTGGAACAAGCACCATGACATATGATATAGATAAGGTATGAAAACTGCAAAATGTACCCTTTACACCTGTGTAGAGAAGTCATAATGCAAAAAGGGGGTGACAGTGTCACTTTAAGGAGGATCAGCAGCTACAATCTGTTGTGGCTCCTTATTATAAGTACTATTATAGTGGAAATGATTACATAAGGGTGTGTTTCCACAAATGCATTCAGATTGTGTTTCGATTGCTCTGGAAACCAGACCCCCAATTTTTTCCACTTTCTCACAATTGTTTACTATTATTTTCAGCATAAAAGGTACCACAATGGGCAAGGCTTGTGCACAAAGTTATGAAAACGTATTTCTTGGATGGTGGAATTTTTGTTATTTTTAACTTTAATGTAATAACAAACTTATTTTTTAGGTCACGTACACTACAAATGAAGCAGAAGGGAAGTTATACATCAAGATGGAAGAAAAAGAGTTGAATTTTTCATCAAAGATACTTTTTACTGAGAACACATGTTTAAACGTTTTATTTCTTAAGCATTCGCTAGTACAGGTAGGTAATAATAATCTGGAATATTATGGAATAATCTGGATTAAAGGGATTTCACTGCATGCACTGTTGTAATGTTGAATGGTTTTGTGTCATAGAGATTTTTTAGTAGTTTTCTAGTAGTTATACTGTTATTGGCTCACCAGAAAAAAATATATTTGTATGCTTTTGGAGGATGGGGTGCGCCTTTATTAAGTATCCAAATGAGTGACTGAAAGACAACTGAGTTATATATTGAACATGGAACAAAGCAATATAAATGATGTTCTGTTACAGATGGAAGGGCAATAGAGGTAATCTGGGGTAGCCTGCTGTGAGTAATGACGTGTGTCCATGTAATGCGTCATACATCCAGGTGTTAGCCCAGCACTTGGCAATGTTCAGAATCCCAGCGGAAAATGATTGGAGAGCTCATGGATGCTCATTTATTTGGGGGAATAGTTGACCTTAGGGGCTCCCAAGTAATTTTATTATTAAAATGTTGTGACTTTTTCAGCTGAAGAACCTTCCAGCACTTATAGAAATGAGGACACTTACTGAAAAGAAACATAGAACACTTAATCTTGAACATAAAACAACCTGGGGTAGAAAGGAGCTGAAAGTGGCCACATCTTACACTGGACAGTTCCCAAAGTTATCTGGAGGACATGACATAACAGGTAAGACTCCTATTACAATACAGAATATATACAATGTGTCATTGCAATGCATGGATGATGAGACTCTACTGTGGGGAGGGGGTATATTGGGGGGGGGGGGGGGGGCTCTATAAAGGTTGGCATATCACACTGTGCAAAATGACTAGAAATGAGCACAATTCAAGCATGGTTGGCTCTGTCCAATAGGTGGTAGCTGAAGAAGTTGGATGCAGCACTAGGGAGTCTTAGAAAACATGGATACAGTGTATGGCCTATGGCTGTATCCTTGTTTTCCAGGCAGCCTTAGGGCTGTATCCAAACTCTGCAGCTACCGCTAATCAGATGTCTTATGCTCGTGGTTAGGATGGACCTGAGCTTTTCCGAGTTGTGTTCATCTCTAGAAATGACCAATCACAAAAAACAAAGGGCAAAACCAATCACAGCTCAGCTTTCATTTTATCACAGCTACTTGACAAATGAAAGCTGTGATTGGTTACAAGAGGCAAAATCTAGGCCAGATGCAAAGATCTGTGATGTTGTGTGCCAGATTTTTGCTGTACAGGCCTTCATAAATGCCCCCTATAGTATTTAGTTTACACTTCAATTACAGAGCTGAACAAATTTTATAAATTAAGTCCTGATACCACATATCCTATCTTTGCAGGTGAATTTTCGCAGTCTCTTGTTTCGGCTGCTCTGCGCCATGCAAATGTTAGTATTAATATAGAGCACTCAGGCCACAACCATCAAGATCATATCGCCTTTGGCTGGAACATTAAAAACCAGGTATCTATCTATCTATCTATCTATCGCATATTCCATTACAGTCATAAAGTGATTTCAGTTATATAGATAACTAGAAAATGTACTCGGCGCTGCCTGGGTATAAATTGTCAGTGTGTTAATTAGATTTGTTCCAAGGGTTCCCTGGAGGCCAATGTATGCCATTGTTTTTTTTTTTATGACGAAACCGCCAGGAGCCCTATATACCCGACAGCTTTTAACATCCTAAATACCTAATAGCCAAACTGAGATGTCATGTCATGTGACTTTATACAGAGCCTTGTTATATATAACATTGGCAGTTTTATTGCCAGGTACATAGACAAAGATTTTTACCTGATCTAACTCTGGAGCAGGCAACATACAATTGTCCATGTGAAAAACCATGCAGAATCACGATTTATGCCGCCACCTGCAGTGATTGGCCTTGGTCATTGTTTCTTTTCATTGAAAATAATAGCCTAACAGGAAACTGTAATCGTTTAAAAGGTATTGTGCCATCAGCGAAATTCGAAGAATAAAAACTTCTTCTCCAGCAGCATATCCAGTAAGAATGGTTGCTTCTAGCACATGGAGATGACATGTTATAATGCAGATTTTGGTTCCATTACACAGTTTTGGTGCATCTAGGTTCCGCATTAAAATAACTGGAGCGCCAACCTTTAGATTTATTTAATTCCAGTTGGTTATAAAGAGTTTAAAAACTCAACTGACTACTGCACTATTTGTCTTGTATAATTTGTGTCAATGGATTAATAGGAATAAACCCTGATAACTTGTTAACAATTTGTAAGTTAATGGCATTTACCACATCATTTCTTAGAGCCCAAATAGCTCTTTAACATACCCAGTCATGATAAAGCGTTCCTACTTTATGAAACTGAGTGTTTTAGCAGCTCAAACAACAGTATTCTGTATTTTATTGATTTTATGACATGCCTGAGTTTTCTGAGGTGTTCCAGCAGCCCTAGCAACAGCATGACACATTTGATTATCTTGCTGCATGGCCGAGTTTCCTGAGGTGTTTCAGAAGCTTGAGCAGTAGCTTGGTACATTTGATCAGCTTGCAGCCGTGCCTGAGGTTGCTGAGGAGTCTCTGCAGCTCATGATGCAGTTTTCCTCATGGCCATTGATTTTCTGCCAAATAAGGGATTTTTTGGGGAGTCATTTAGCCAAATTGAAGGTAATGTTAGACGCTGAAGATGTAGTGGTGAAATGATGATCTGTACATTCATGTCTCACCTGTGCATTGCTGGGGAGACACACAGCTCTAATGATATCACCTGTGTGTGCAGTGTGGAGATTATTCCATTTCTATTGGTGCTCCTCCCCAACTCCCTCCTCTCCTGTACATCTGGCAAGTACGGGACCTTCGCTCTAACCTTCCCCGACACCCATTATATTTACGTGCCAAATTTAGGGCCAAGCTGTTCAGGCGTTTGGAAGTCTATACAAGACGGACAGACGAGCACTCATTTTGGTTATATAGTTGGCATTAAAACAGTCAACAAACAAAGGTATGCAAAAGAAAGAGCCTGCGGAGCCTCATTTAAGAGTCTCGAAACAAAGGAACTAACTAGATGTCCCTCCAGGATATCTAAGAAGGACCCAGCCGGGGGTGACTCCTGAAGGTAAACCACCAAAACCACCATATTAAGTGGCCCTATAAGTCAATGTAATGACAAGGGAAAAAACTTTGGCTGGGTCCTTCCCGGAGGGATATCTGGCTAGTTCCTGTGTTTCGAGACTCTTAAATGAGGCTCCACGGGCTCTTTATTTTGCATATTTACAGGTCCTTCTCAAAAAATTAGCATATAGTGCTAAAGTTCATTATTTTCCATAATAAAATGATAAAAATTAAACTTTCATATATTTTAGAAATATTGAACACCAACTGAAATATTTCAGGTCTTTTATTGTTTTAATCCTGATGATTTTGACATACAGCTCATGAAAACCCAAAAATCCTATCTCAAAAAATTAGCATATCATGAAAAGGTTCCCTAAACGAGCTATTAACCTAATCATCTGAATCAACTAATTAACTCTAAACACCTGCAAAAGATACCTAAGGCTTTTAAAAACTACCAGCCTGGTTCATTACTCCAAACAGCCATCATGGGTAAGACTGCCGACCTGACTGCTGTCCAGAAGGCCATCATTGACACCCTCAAGCAAGAGGGTAAGACCCAGAAAGAAATTTCTGAACAAATAGGCTGTTCCCAGAGTGCTGTATCAAGGCACCTCAATGGGAAGTCTGTGGGAAGGAAAAAATGTGTCAGAAAACGCTGCACAACGAGAATAGGTGACCGGACCCTGAGGAAGATTGTGGAGAAGGACCCGATTCCAGACCTTGATGGACCAGCAGAAGCAGTGGACTGAGTCTGGAGTAGAAACATCCAGAGCCTCTGTGCACAGGCGTGTGCAGGAAATGGGCTACAGGTGCCGCATTCCCCAGGTCAAGCCACTTTTGAACTAGAAACAGCGGCAGAAGCGCCTGACTTGGGCTACAGAGAAGCAGCACTGGACTGTTGCTCAGTGGTCCCAAGTACTTTTTTCTGAAGAAAACAAATTTTGCATGTCATTCGGAAATCAAGGTGCCAGAGTCTGGAGGAAGACTGGGGAGAAGGAAATGCCAAAATGCCTGAAGTCCAGTGTCAAGTACCCACAGTCAGTGATGGTCTGGGGTGCCATGTCAGCTGCAGGTGTTGGTCCACTGTGTTTTATCAAGGGCAGGGTCAATGCAGCTAGCTATCAGGAGATTTTGGAGCACTTCATGCTTCCATCGGCTGAAAAACTTTATGGAGATGAAGATTTCATTTTTCAGCATGACCTGGCATCTGCTCACAGTGCCAAAACCACTGGTAAATGGTTTACTGACCATGGTGTTAGTGTGCTCAATTGGCCTGCCAACTCTCCTGACCTGAACCCCATAGAGAATCTGTGGGATATTGTGAAAAAAAAGTTGAGAGACGCAAGACCCAACACTCTGGATGAGCTTAAGGCCGCTAACATAGCACATCCTGGGCCTCCATAACACCTGAGCAGTGCCACAGGCTGATTGCCTCCATGCCACGCCGCATTGAAGCAGTCATTTCTGCAAAAGGATTCCCGACCAAGTATTGAGTGCATAACTGAACATATTTGAAGGTTGACTTTTTTTTTTTTTATTAAAAACACTTTTCTTTTATTGGTCGGATGAAATATGCTAATTTTTTGAGATAGGATTTTTGGGTTTTCATGAGCTGTATGCCAAAATCATCAGTGTTAAAACAATAAAAGACCTGAAATATTTCAGTTGGTGTGCAATGATTCTAAACTATATGTAAGTTTAATTTTTATCATTACATTATGGAAAATAATGAACTTTAGCACTATATGCTAATTTTTTTAGAAGGACCTGTATGTTTCCCAGATAGTAATGCACCTAGGATTTCACTGCATTGAGCGCTTTAGCCGGCGGTCAGCAGTGTTATCATTTAGCTGGTCTCCTTGAGATCAGTGAACTGTTTCTCTTTTATGGCTCTACTAGGCATTGCCCCCACCTAGCCAGAATCCTGCTCCACACTGATTAGGGGCAACACCCCGAAACAGCTATCTGTTGATGGATACCTGGCCTTGGTTTTTCCTTTGTCATTACATTGACTTATAGGGCCACTTAATATGGTGGTTTTGGTGGTTTCCCTACAGAAGCCACCCCTTGGCTGGGTCCTTCCTGGAGGAATATCTGGCTAGTTCCTGTGTTTCAAGACTCCTAAATGAGGCTCCACAGGCTCTTCTTTTGCATATTCATGTTTCCCAGGGAGCAATTCTCAGAGGATTTCACTGCATTGAGCTCTTTAGCCGGCAGTGTTATCTTTGGCCGGTCTCCTTGAGATCAGTGTACCGTTTTCTCAAGGAGACCAGACAAAAGTAACAAACAAAAGTAACAATAACAAAAGAAGTCCGCTTAATGTGATACTTGTATGTTCAATTGTATAGTAAAACAAAAAGTGGATCCCTACTTCAGGTAAGTATATAGTAACACTAACCTGTTGCTGTTACTGCCATCGGGATCTGTGCCAGATGCAGGCTTGTAGTATCGCTGATCTTTGTATAAACGTCCAAGTGTTTGGAAAGGATGGGAATATATGGCGTTATCAACAGATCAAAAGTCTGTGAGGAGCCAGCCCCGGCCAATGGAACAATTACTTTTGTTACATTGACACATAACCAGTGTAAATGTGAAATGTGTCAGAGAACAAACTAGCAGGAAGGACTTTGCAGTTGCACTGAGCAGTTAGGGCCCGTTTACACTACTGAATCAGCACAGAGTGTCCGCTTGGAACACCCTGTCGACAGACTCTGCGCCTCGTTGGAGTTCCAAGCGGAATCTCTGCGCTGATTACATAGTGTAAACGAGCCCTTATAAAGTACTCTTTGCATTCATACTTATGTATTCTGGTGTTGAATAA
This sequence comes from Dendropsophus ebraccatus, assembly GCF_027789765.1. Lineage (NCBI taxonomy): Eukaryota > Metazoa > Chordata > Amphibia > Anura > Hylidae > Dendropsophus > Dendropsophus ebraccatus. The sequence goes on from NC_091462.1 coordinate 83,500,965, forward strand.
AATAAATAAATAACAATAAATGGTACAAAAGAAATTGAAAATTGTATCACGCAAGAGATTCAGAATAACTGTTATATGACACTGCATGGAGAACTATATTAGTGCTGCAGTACTTTGAAATGATGGCATGTGTAGACACGCATACATTGAAGACAGGAGCTCAGCTTGTTCGTATTGTAAAACATCCAATTAAATGGCTATGGCAAAGGGTTTAGGTCCCTTTCTGCAAGGCTGTGATGGAAAGTAGTTTGGAATTCAAATATTGAACTTTCTTGGGGAAAAATACAGAGAATACATGCCAATTGGCTTGTACGGATTATAACATATGGCTAGTGTATTTTTTGGACCATTGTGTAAGAGAGAGTACAATTCTCAGGAATTATAACACTCAGAACACAGTTGGTGGGACATTTATTGAATTATTCTGACCTCATGTTCTTGGCTTAGAAATAAGAGTATAAACATGCTACAGAAACACTTATGTGAACGTGTGTACTAGCATTAAATGTTTAGGCTTCTCTTTCTGCATACAGTCATGGCCAAAAGTGTTGTCACCCCTGAATTTTTTTCAGAAAAGTATTCTACAAGAGGGGCTATGGGGTCAGTGCTACAAGAGGGGCTATGGGGTCAGTGCTACAAGAGGGGCTGAGGGGTCAGTGGTATAGGAGGGGCTGAGGGGTCAGTGGTACAGGAGGGACTGAGGGGTCAGTCATACAGGAGGGACTGAGGGGTCAGTCATACAGGAGGGACTGAGGGGTCAGTGCTGCAAGAGGGGCTGAGGGGTCAGTGCTGCAAGAGGGGCTGAGGGGTCAGTGCTGCAAGATTGGCTGAGCGTGTCAGTGCTGCAAGATTGGCTGAAATATAGCAGTCTGTGCAGCGGCGAATTGTCATCCATGCGCATCCGCATCCGAATTCAGAAGAAATGAAGATCATCCGGCCAGTACAGCAGTACCAGCTGGGATCATCTTCAGTAACAACGGCCGTTCTGTGATCTGGTCGGGTCCCAGAACGGCCGTTGTTATACTAAATGTGAACATGGCCTAATAATTTATTTGTTAGGTGCGATATAATGCTAAACCTCATAGTGGTAAAGTTTCTATAAAGTGTCTATAGTGTTAAATCATAGGATATCATTTACTCTAACCATTAGCTTCAGTTAGTGGAAACAAATTGAACATTTCTAAGAATCATTTAGTTTCCGTGAGATTGCTTGAAAAGTTTACCTTATCCCATCTGCATAAATGCATAAAAGCAAAGAACAATATTTCTCTGATTCTGCGCGATGACCCTTACAGTAGAAGCATAAAAAAGAAACAATTGTTTGGATGATGACTCATCCACCAACATCTGCTTCACTCAAGATGTTGGCTATGATGTCCTATAGGAATTACTTGAACGAAAGTTTAAGTCAGCTCCAATAAACCTTTGTTCACACTTAGGTATAAAATGCAGATTTTTTTTTTTTATTCTAATAATGTATTCTATTAAAGTCTATAGCAAAGTGGCCATCAGAGTAGATACATCTTACTATTATCCGAATATTCAAATTATAAGTCTACATATCTACGAATTGGTGATGACGGTACTTAATGGTCGGGGTGTATCAGGAAACCGTATATAGGTGTTATCAGGGCACCCTGTAAGTAGATTTGATCGTAACACCTCATTTTTGGGGAGTTGGCAACAGGTCCTCTTTGACAAGCACACACAGTGAATTCAACCCCAAGAAGTTTAATGACCGTCATGTTTTCTCCTAAAGGTCAACCTCTCCTCTTCTTTGAAGATTGGGAAGGAACTGCTGTACTACAGAGCAAGCTTCTCACATCCTTTCAATTTTGCTCTAAAAGAAATAGAACTGGGGTCTTTGTCAGAATGGAAAAGCACCCAATATAATCAAAAGGTAAATACTGTATATGTGCATATAAAAATCATTAAAACAAATTGTAAAAATAGGCAGACATCTGTCAACTAGTATCTGAAGTGCGGAGTGGTGCAGCATAAGGCCGATTCTCCTGCATATCAGAAGAACAGATGAACAGAATAATGTAAGGAATACACTGTTCTGTTAAGAATTTCAGTTTCTTATAGTTATTGCTATAATAAAGATAACAACTAGAAATTGGTTTTGAATGATTTCATCCTATAACCACTCACGGTATTCTTTTGTGTTGTAGACACATCTTGTTTGGAACAAAGGCCTTCCAGTCAATGTCACAATCATTTTAGAGGACAAGGTTACTAATGTATCCAGTATATGGAATGCCTGTGTGGACATTTTACCAGGTCAGGTATGAACTATGTGATTACAAAATGTTTGAGAAAACTACTTTTTACATGTTTGCCATAGCACTACTTACCTAGATACTGTAGGTAATAGAAGCAATAAAACATGTGTTCTACTAAGGATTGAACTGAATATTATATAGAGTTATATAGTCTGATGTTAGAATGCGCTCATTATACAAACATCGTTCACATAGCTATTCGTGGGCTGATGACTCTTATATATGACTACATCAACCTTTGCTACTTTAACTGTTAATGAACTCATTTTAAAAAAAGATGTCGGGGAATGAGCCACAAGATAGATTTTACCCCCAACTTCACAAAACTGGTAAAAAGGTTTACAAATGCATGCTAAATCAATAAAATGGATGAAATATTTCTTTACCTCCTGCCAAGCAGTGATGTTACCTACCATATACAATTTCTCTGTGTATTACGCACCCCAGCTACAGCTGCTTGTAAAGGGTTAATCTGCTAGAGGGGGAGGCAGCTGTATATAAAGGGTTTATTTGCTAGTGGAGGACACTGCTGCTTGTAAATGGTTATTCTGAATAGTTGTAAATGGTTTTACTGTATGTATACTAAGGCAGTGACACATTATATAGAAAATGGAAGGGAAGCTGTAATAAGATCCCCCTGCAAGAGGGGCTGAGGGGTCAGTGCTACAAGAGGGACTGAGGGGTCATTGCTACAAGAGGGGCTGAGGGGTCAGTGCTACAAGAGGGGCTGAGGGGTCAGTGCTACAAGAGGGGCTGAGGGGTCAGTGCTACAAGAGGGGCTGAGGGGTCAGTGCTACAAGAGGGGCTGAGGGGTCAGTGCTACAAGAGGGACTGAGGGGTCAGTGCTACAAGAGGGGCTGAGGGGTCAGTGCTACAAGAGGGGCTATGGGGTCAGTGCTACAAGAGGGGCTGAGGGGTCAGTGGTATAGGAGGGGCTGAGGGGTCAGTGGTACAGGAGGGGCTGAGGGGTCAGTGATACAGGAGGGACTGAGGGGTCAATGATACAGGAGGGACTGAGGGGTCAGTGCTGCAAGAGGGGCTGAGGGGTCAGTGCTGCAAGATTGCTGAGTGTGTCAGTGCTGCAAGATTGGCTGAGCGTGTCAGCGCTACAAGAGGAGATGAGTGGTCATACTTCCAAAAGAAGCTGAGGGGTCAGTGCTGCACGAGGGGCTGAGATGCCAGTGCTGCATGAGGGGCTAAGGGGTCAGTGCTGCATGAGGGGCTGAGATGCCATTGTTGCAAGAGGGGCTGGGGGGTCAGTGCTGCATGAAGGGCTGAGGGGTCAGTGATACAGGAGGGGCTGAGGGATCAGTGCTGCATGAGGGGCTGAGGGGTCAGTGCTGCATGAGAGTTGAGGGGTCAGTGATACAGGAGGGGCTGAGGGATCAGTGCTGCATGAGGGGCTGAGGGGTCAGTGCTGCATGAGGGTTGAGGGGTCAGTGCTGCATGAGGGTTGAGGGGTCAGTGCTGCATGAGGGGCTGAGATGCCATTGTTGCAAGAGGGGCTGGGGGGTCAGTGCTGCATGAAGGGCTGAGGGGTCAGTGATACAGGAGGGGCTGAGGGATCAGTGCTGCATGAGGGGCTGAGGGGTCAGTGCTGCATGAAGGGCTGAGGGGTCAGTGATACAGGAGGGGCTGAGGGATCAGTGCTGCATGAGGGGCTGAGGGGTCAGTGCTGCATGAGGGTTGAGGGGTCAGTGCTGCATGAGGGGCTGAGGGGTCAGTGCTGCATGAGGGGCTAAAGGGTCAGTGCTGCATGAGGGGCTAAAGGGTCAGTGCTGCATGAGGGGCTGAGGGGTCAGTGCTGCAAGAGGGCCTGAGGGGTCACAGCTGCAAGAGGGGCTGAGGGGTCAGTGCTGCATGGGGGGCTGAGATGCCAGTGTTGCAAGAGGGGCTGGGGGGGTCAGTGCTGCATGAAGGGCTGAGGGGTCAGTCATACAGGAGGGGCTAAGGGATCAGTGCTGCATGAAGGGCTGAGGGGTAAGTGCTGCATGAGGGGCTGAGGGGTCAATGCTTCATGAGGGGCTGAGGGGTCAATGCTTCATGAGGGTTGAGGGGTCAGTGCTGCATGGGGGGCTGAGGGGTCAGTGCTCCAAGAGGGGCTGAGGGGTCAGTGTTGCATGAGGGGTTGAGGGGTCAGTGCTGCATGATGGGCTGAGATGCCAGTGCTGCATGAGGGTTGAGGGGTCAGTGCTGCATGAGGGGCTGAGGGGTCAGTGCTGCATGAGGGGCTGAGGGGTCAGTGCTGCAAGAGGGGCTGAGGGGTCAGTGCTACAAGAGGGGCTGAGGGGTCACAGCTGCAAGAGGGGCTGAAGGGTCAGTGCTGCATGAGGGGCTGAGATGCCAGTGTTGCAAGAGGGGCTGGGGGGTCAGTGCTGCATGAAGGGCTGAGGGGTCAGTGATACAGGAGGGGCTGAGGGATCAGTGCTGCATGAAGGGCTGATGGGTCAGTCCCGCATGAGGGGCTGAGGGGTCAATGCTTCATGAGGGGCTGAGGGGTCAATGCTTCATGAGGGTTGAGGGGTCAGTGCTGCATGAGGGACTGAGGGGTCAGTGCTCCAAGAGGGGCTGAGGGGTCAGTGCTGCATGAGGGGTCAGTGCTGCATGAGGGGCTGAGATGCCAGTGCTGCAAGAGGGGCTGAGGGGTCAGTGCTGCATGAGGGGCTGAGAGGTTAGTTCTGCATGAGGGGCTGAGGGGTCAGTGCTGCATGAGGGGCTGAGGGGTCAGTGCTGCATGAGGGGCTGAGGGGGTCACAGCTGCAAGAGGGGCTGAGGGGTCGCTGCTGAAAGAGGGGCTGAGGTGTCAGTTCTATAAGAGGGGCTGAGGTGTCAGTGCTGTGTTGGGGGCTGAGGAGTCACTGCTGCTATTATTGTGGCACTGATTTTTTGCTGTTGAGGAAGTATTTATTGCTGCATTGCATTGTTGGTTTGTCATAATATTATGTGCACTGTGTGGCGGTATTAGAAGAGCTACTTTGAGGATCAGTGCTTCTATTGTAACAGATATGTGTACTGCATAGTGGTATTTGGTTGCATTTGTTTGAAATAGTATGGGTGTTGTATGGCAGTATTTGGAGATGCATTGTAGTATGTGTTTGTCGGTGAGGCCCCAGTAACAACACAGACTAACTGGTGAGGCCTGGGTAGAAAATGTTTGAGGCTATGTTCACACTACCTAGGTTTCGTAATAATCACTGTCAATAGCGGCTGCAGAAAACCTGTCAGTGCACACAATGGAGCATGCAGCTCCGGCCGCACACTCCATTGTGTTCAGCTGGGAATTCGGATGCGGGCGCACACAGATGTGACCGCATCTGAATTCAGTGGCAGTTAAGATCATCCTGCAGGTACTGCACGGGTCATGAAACGGCCCGTGTCTTACTACGTGGAGTAAAGATAAAGAATATTGAATTGTAGGTGAAATGTTTAGCTACATATATATACTACCATAGACAGATGATAAAATAATTCTTCTTTTCACACAGTTCATTTTCATGGCAGTTCCTGTCTGTTGTTAATGTTACTGAATCTCCAGTAATAATTCATATGTACTCTTTGCTACAGATGCAGCACATCTTCATCATCAGAAACCTTCACATATCTGGATATTTGGAGAAAACGTCAAACATGTTCCAGGAGAATGTAAACTTGAAGTGGAATGACAGAAGCTTTGTGCAAAGTCTGCTCTACAAGGTAAACTATATTTCAGGTGTAAATCCCAGCAAAAACAGAATATTCATATTTGTGCCCAAATAACTTTAAAGGGATATTCCACCCAAAGTAAACTTTTATCATATTGCTGCAGCTGGGGAGAACATACAAAACAGCCTATTCTTACCTGTCCAGTGATTGGTCTGTGATTGGCTGAGCAAATTGTCACTGCCAGAAGAGTCTGCCTCTAAAGTGGAGGCAGGATTGCTCAGCTGGATTATTGGCTATATACCAGTCAGCTATACCATTTAAACCACAAGCCTAGTTTTGCGTAGATCCTACTTGTACCACCAAAACAGCTCTGACCCATTGAGAAATGGACTTTAAAAGCCCTTTAAAGCTGTCCTGTCTGGCAAAAAGATTTTTCTAATAGAATTGTATGAGGATTTGTTTTTCTGGGACAAGTTGTACTTTTTATTGGCATTCGCCATATAATGTACTGCAAACCAAACAGCCAGTTACTAACCAGCCCACCATGTATGAAGCCCCACCATGTTAGAACCTGAGACCACTTCATACTCGCTTATCTGAATTCGCTTATCTGTTTTCATATTTTCATAGACGAAATACAGGATTGAGACCACTTTAACAATTATATGCCTATTTATTTGAAGCTCCTTTTTTTTTAAGGGAAACGAATCCATGATTTTATTATATGCTGATGGGGTGCAAGTATTCTACCCTTTTCCCAGTCCCGGGACCCTTCCTTTGATTTGACTGGAAGCACCCTTGTCATGGTTCCAGCAGGGGATAGGAGGCAGATGAGTACTTTTTTTTTTAAACCCACAATGAGCACTTTTAATTATAAAAATAATTCCCCAGACAGCCCCTGTAAGGGTTTAGTTTCTGTATTTACTTTGTGGTTGCTTTATCTTTTATAACATAACATATTGGTTTTGGTGCTTTCACATGTAACTGTGAGAAGTGTAGTACACTTCTGTGTTAGCTACCTTAACTTAAATTCAATAAAATTGAATGCGGGGAAGATAAAGTTCTACTGAAAAGGTGTGGTGTTTCATAGGAAGTGGTATTTTACTTTTACAAAGAGAATTCTGTGACGAAAAGCGGTGCCATATTGTTAACCTCAATAAAGTCAGCCAAAGACTCGAGGACAGCTTGACATTAATTTGCACTATTATATTAACTTGTGGAAAATAGTATTTTGATAGACTAACATTTCAGTTCACACTTGAGCTCTAGGAACTCCAAAGCTATGTACATATCCATATAATATATAATTGCCAATACACATTTGAAAAAAAAGGATCATGACTCCCATCGATAGATAGGAGGACATAAAATTTCTGAAACCCACAGATGTATAGACACCTTACAGGGCAAATCTGCAATGACTTGTCTTTCAACTTTCAATAAAATTCCAGAGACTATATACATAAAATGTTATGTAACTTTGTAAATATTCTCTCTAAGATTTTTACTATTTTTGTGCTTATTTTAAGCTGTTGAATGTTTTTTTTCCATTCATATACGGTATATTGTAGTATTCAGTTGTTCAGTGCTCTGCTGGTTGCTTTTGGAAGCAGACAACAGTTTTCTTTCTCAGGCTGTCAAATATCCAGGGAATTCTCTAATGTACTAAGGCAGGGGGAAAAACTACAAGAATATGACCACCCCTATTACCACCCCCCAACCACCCCTGCCCCAGTTCAATCTGTGCTCAGTCCTACTGTACCGCATTTCGTGATCTCAGTTTTAACACAATGATGTGACCACCTCAGCCAATAATTGACTACTTCGTTGTGAACAGGAAGTGCTGTAAAGTGAGACCAGGCATCAGAGCGGCAGCAATAACAGCAATGGAGCAGGAAAGTACATATTTTTAATTGTGTTTACTCCATTTAACTATATAAAGACAATCTATTTGACCAAGGGTCCATAATAAATTAATTTCTGATAACAAAAAGCCATTAGAGCTCTGAGGACCCCTGGGCAAATTTTTATACCTAGTACAGTAGACTCACTGAAGTAATTTAATATACCAGGGCCAATGATTCATTTATTCTGTCTACCAAATGCAAATGTCTAAGGTGCTATGGACAATATACAGTAGGTCGTAAACACCACGTCCAATACCAACTACTGCTGCAGGTTCCTAGCCTGTACAGTAGAAGTTTTAAAAATGATCCCCTCTGGCATTACTACCTGCTATGCATCTATTGGCTAAAGACTTTCTGCTTGTTTCCTTCTCTGCTACACTTTTTGCTTCTTCACTTGGACAAGAAAGCAGAGAAGTGTAGCTTGAAGGAGGCCGAGACCTCTCTGTATTGACTGTAAAGTGTGCAGATTGCATGTTGAGGTGGGCAGAGTGGGAAGTCAGTGGGATACAGCTGACATGTTTCAGACTACTTAGGTGGCCTAAAAGTTGAGCTTCATCCATAACTATTGTACCTGGAATCTTTTAACTGACACTTAATAAAGAAGATTAGTCTTTATAATGCACTAGTGCATCAGTCCCTCCCTGAGTTTCTGTAGATACCTATACCTAGATATATAATAGCACACATGCATCCCGTCAGCTAGCAGTGCAAGTTCCTTTTTATAGGCCATAGCCGAAAAGAGGACAATGGGAAGAAATTATTTTCCTATAAACAAACATAGGCGGAATTAACAAAGCCATGAACTCCCATTCTAATCTGAAATATTACAAGGAACACTGTATAAATATCTGGAGATTTTGTGTTTTGCTCTTTTTTTTACAGTCGACAATGTACGTCAATGAGTTTTATCAAATGTGAGAGAGAGAGTTCAGAGCCTAGAATCCTGTTAAATAATACTGGTTAATAAGATCGGTGAATTAAAAGTTTTCTGAGGCTGGCACAATGTCAACGACCCTCATGATAGCCACTAAGAGCATTCCATTAATCAGACATAAGCTGCCATGAATAGAGCTGGCATTCTGCTGGAATTCTACTTACCCGAAGCTGCCATGCTATGTTTTATTAAAAGCTTCTGCTAGTAAAGAGAAGAATTGTCATAATATCATACTACTGTGTTGCTGACAATGCATTTTTCTAATACAATGTTGTACATGAACTTCTATAGTCTATTATCATGTAGATTTAGGGCCATCATTCTGGAGGGTTTCATTTATTTTAGGGCAGCAGTCTAAGCTTTGCTTTTCTGATACAGAACATACTGTTCATTCCCTGCATACAGTTAAATGATAATATTCTGGTGGCATACTGTATTACTATTATGTATATAATGTAAAGATAGCTATACACATGAGATGACTCTATCTCTTTCAATCCATTGGCCAAGCATTCATGTGTTCTGAATGGGGAGGATCACTAAGCTGCTGCCTGACTCCTCCGACAGTGGCTTATCTTTTTGGTAACAAAAGTATCAGCCATTTGAAATTTAACATGACATTGCGGTCTGGATGACGCGTCGGTGCTCCGAGACCGGCGCTGAGGAGTAAGGTAAGACACATACCTTCCTCCTCAGCATCCCCAGCGTTATAGGGGGCTATCAGCAGGTTAGATTTGTCTAACCTGCTGATAATTCCCCTTTAATGGCTGGCCAGTGCTTTAGAAAAGAGCATGTTTGGCTAAAGCATGGCTAAAATGAATCTACGGGGGCTTTAAGAGAGTACACTGTAAGCTTCTAAGCTACTTTCATGGTGCCTGTAGGTAGCCAGAATATTAATTTTTAAGTCTATGTGTTTGGAGGGGGTTTGGAGCTGTGTAACAGAAATATAAAGCTCTTACTTCTATAAGGGTATATATTTTTTTAATTCCAAATATTGAATTTATTAAAAAAAACTTCAAGGTCTCCAATGATATTCTTGAAATAACTGTGCTTGGTGCTGTCCGTTTAGTTTGGCCTCTTTCACTCCAAGTAAGTTTGGAATTTGAGGTAATACATGACTGTAGGGAAATAGCAGAAAAAGGGGGAAAAACAGTATTTAAGAGAAACCATTGCATTTGTGTGTGAATATACTGTCTGCGTAGTTGTATGTACTATCATAGTAATGCCATATTGATTCTACTTGTTCTATGATTGGTTTTTTTCCCATCAAACCTCTGTAGAGAGATAACACATTGGATCCCGACAGTCTCCAGCTGGAAGCCACATTCGAAAACATCTTTGTACTTGGCTGTAGAAAGCAACATATTTTAACTAAAATAGACACGAATTACATGGACACCATGAACCACATCCTGAAGCTGGAACTCTGTGATCTTCCACATGTAAGCCTTCCTTTTTTATTATTATTGCAATTGCACAAATTTCCATTCTTCTCTCTTCCAGTAAAAATTGTTGCATTTTATTTTTAGCCAATTGTTTTGTCTGGAAGCCACCGTCTCGATAGGGAAGAACTTCTACAATCAAAGATTCAGCTAAGTGTGTCACCAGATGAGAAGGATGATGCAGTGTTGGTTTTGGCCTTGCGTGATCATGGGGAAAGTCAAATACAGAATTATTCGTTAAACTTGCAGGTAAAAAATATTGTTTTTAAGGGGAAACGCCAGTCAAAGAAAGGAGTTCAGATGTCACTTGATGATTGTCCACTCACAAAAATTCAAAAAGGTGTTGAAATTTGAGAAACCAAACCAGTAACAACTGTATTCTCACCACTGACGCAGATGGGAATTACCTTGGACTTGGTAGTGGAACAGTATGTAGCTCTCCAGTTGTACCTAAAGTTTTTGCCTGTCTGGAATTACCTTTTAATACCAGCAATGGTAAAATAGACTTTTTCCTGTACTGAGTGGTGATTACTGGTTTGGACAGTGCTATATACAGGGCACAAGCCATCATAATGAACTCTACAAGTGTCAGGATGGTATCTTTGCGGAGCGTTTTGCGTCCCTCTGCTCGTGCTGTGCGGCCGAGAAGGCGCTGATATTCTCTTATTCTGTTCTGTGTTTTGTTTTGCTGTGTGTGAACACTGGTTTATTTGCTCTTTGGGAGACACACCCGACTTCACCTGCTGAGTTCTGTCTGGCCATGTCATGGTTAATGTGTGTTTTGGTTCTGCTGTGACTGACAGGTCATCCTGCCAGTGGATCTGTCTTGTTCTCAGGTGTCTGTGCTTGGAGATCAGGGGGATGGTCCAATTACATTCTGGATCAGAACCCTGGCCTCCTATATAACTAACCCAGTCTGTGCACTCATTGCTGGTTATTGACTTAGTCTCTGCCCGCTTGTATCTTGTGTGTATTTGCTATCTCTGATTTTTGCCTTATTCCTTGACCTCCCTTGCTTGCCGCCTGCCCTTGACCATATTGCCTGGACTTTGACTACGTTTATTGGATTGTGATTTTGTACTTTTGCTGCCCGATTGTTGTGACCCGGACTGTTTACTATTCTTCATTGTGTTTGTCTGTCTGTCTTGTATTTGTGTTCCACCTAGCCAGTGCAGGGACCGTCGCCAAGTTGCTCGCCGCCATCTTAGGGCGGATTGTGGCAAGTAGGTAGAGACAGTGGGCGGGGCTGAGCTTAGGGCTCACTGTCTTGTCTTGTCCTGCTGTCCGGTTCCTAATAACAAGGCTGGTAAATGTTTCCTTAATATTGTACATTTCAGTTAAAAGCATCAGCTGACGCTCAGCTTGGTTTCAATGGAACATACATGTCATCTCCTGCTACACGCCACTTTTTGCTAGAGGGGAAGTTTCATGACAGTGACAAATGGACCATAAGGGCTTCCAGTGCAGGGAGATGTTTGCAGCTGAAATGTGGACACATGCCAGGTATAGTATTTCAGTACCTGAGACGAACACTGAATTTGTTAATAAAACTCAACTTTTGTGGAATTTGCATGAATGCGTTTATATTTCATTGGCTTCAATTATTAATTTTTTTAATAAAAATAAGAATAATTCTTTTTGATTTTGATAGCCCCAACATATTACGCAGCACTTCCTGGGGGTACATACCTAGACAAAATCAGAAATGACAGAGATGCTCATATAATTGTCAAGTCAAACATGATGAGTTAGGGCACCAGCTTACAGTCTATGTGCCAACATCTATTTAGTATGTGAGTTCCCAGTAATCTCACATGAGTTGTCATGAAGCTATCATGTTGATCGAGTGTCTGAACACCTACTTCACACCTCCTGAACGCCTTTGAGGCCTTTCAGCCTGTTTCGTTTCTGACACATTTACTATGTCTATGTCAGTTTCAGGCAGACACTGTTCACAAATATGTATAAAGTAAAAAAACATGGTTTTTTTCCCCTTTTTTAAAGTCCTTAGTCCACCCATTAGCTACACCCCTGATTGCAATACATTTTGGGATATCTGGCAGTGCTTAGGCTGAGTAGGAACAAAGACCAAACTAGCTAAACTCAGCCCAATATATCTAAGCTGGCCGTGGAGTGGACCAGGTGGACACTTTTATACCAGCTTTTTGTCTTTGTCAGATTTTTGTATGTTTTTACTTCCTAACACATAAGAAAACAGTCATGGTAGATTTTATAGCCTGTTTAACAGTGGTTCATTTTGAAAGGCAAAACCAAACTCATGGCACACCATGTCTAGCTGTCATTGAAATTGCAGCCTTATCTGATTCAGAACATCGAATGCCAAGCACACGTCTATCAAGTAGTTATTCTAAGAACTGAAAGAATAGAACATTGTGCTGCCAGTGGAGGTGACCGTGTTCTCACCTGTTACATAGTACATGTTCTCCTCTGCTAAACTTGGAAAGCTTGGTTATTGCTTGAAGAGGGTACATTTTAGAATGCATCTTTTTCACTTGAAATTTATTGAACTAGGTGTTTGTTTTTGTACATTTCTTAGGAAGTTCCGAAGAAAAGGCACTAGAGCTCAGAGCCTGCATGGATTCCAAGCATTTAGCTACAGTGGATACTTATGTGAATATTAACAGATCGCTAGAGACATTAGGACATCTTGTGCTTTCTACAGTAAACCAGAGTCTAAGTTTATCTTACCAAGGATGTGGAGAAAATGTTGCCAAAGCCGAGGTGACGTACACATGAGATTTTCCTATAGTAATTTAAACATACTCAGTATTGTAAAGTTGTCACGTAAGTCCTCTATTTTAATTTTTTTTAAAGAAGGTGCAAAGAATTTATATCTTCAGGATCCGGCACAGTTACAAATCTGACATACACAGATGCTGTATCTAAGTCCATAAGGACATGATCAATGATTATAAAGATACAAAGCAAAATATAGACTCCTACCCTTCTGAGCCAGTCCCAGGTACCATCAGCACAAATACTTCGTTTTACACTGAAAAAGTGGTGAAAGGATGGATACTACAAATACCTAGAATCATCTCCCTTACTAGCTCCTTAAACTCTTTACTATCAGCCAATTCATACTGTCTGCTTGCAGCTGCCAATAACTGCCTCCCACATACACATTTTTATTTCTTTTCTTTTGTTTTATTTGCTAGGAAAAATGCTGCAAATTCCATTGCTTTTATTTGCTGTATTTTTGTATGCCTTAGTGGCTTTTTTCATTTGTAACACTTTACATGAAAAATCTCCATACCGGGAGCATGCTGCAAAAATTCCATGGACCCAAAAAACACCTCCAAAAAATAGACCCTTTTGGAAAAGGTAGCGTAGTTTTAAAGGAGAAGGAAAAAAAAGTTTAAAGGAAACACTAAAATTAGCAGGCAGGTAGAACAAGTAGACTAACCCCTCCTCATGCCTCATAATGCCGGTCCTAGGTCCCGTTCACACGTCTATGTCCCTGGCTGAGTGATTGCACGCTCAGCCAATTAGTGACTGGGCCGGACACTGCCCTAGTAACTGACTGGCTGAACGGGCAGTCGCTCAGCTGGGCCATGACACTGCTGCTGGAAGAGCCAGGTACATGTCCTACCCGATTTCCAGCAGAAGATGACAGCCGGCCACTGTGAACGGGACTTGGTAGCAGCACAAAGAAGGCACAAGGAGGGGTGAGTTCAGTTGTTTGTTATTTTCTCTCTCTCACTCCCACCCAACCCCCCTTTCCCCCCGCCTCTCTGACGATTTTAGTGTTCATAAGACTTGCGCTAAAAATTGCCGTGAGCATGGACCATCCAACCCTGGGATCACTACATGACCAGGGCAGATTTTCTAACTTTCTTTGGTAAAGTAAACAATGAAGGTATCCATTCAATGGCTATACGCAGAGATCTTGAGAACCATAAGAAATGAATACATAAATCATATTTGCCACTTTCCTCCTATAATTCAGGAACGGCAAGCTGTAAAGTAACCATTCCATGCGCTGTGTAAAAGCACAAGACGTATATAAGAGAATAATGCTGCCTGTGTAGTCTGCTGAGCGGATGTGACCCACAGATGCAGGGTTAGGGTGTTGACAATTCTAATGTGCATCACACCATACACTCAACTGAGAGGTCCGGAATAACAATCTTCCCAAGCTTTGCCACATATACATATGTGTATGTATGTTCATCAGCTGCTGAACATGTCTTATACATTTGTAGAACGTTGCAAAACATTTCATGCCCATGTGAAGTACAGTGACTCACCAGCAGGTATCATATAAGAAACATGGCCGCTGCCACAGGGTAGTTATAAAGATTACAGCAATGTAATGGAGTCCATAGTAAGTGCTGAGATTCCAGATGCCATTTCAGAGAACTATTTCCAATATGAAACCTTTGAATTTTCTACCGAATCATTCCTATAAATATCAGTATTTGGTATAAATCAGGGATTAATAACATTTCTCTTCTATCTTAGAACTTACTGGGAAACCTTGCATCCAGCTTGAAAATGAGACTTGCGGAAATAAATAAAAAATTTGAAGTTTACGTTATAGGAATCCAGAAAACTGTGAGTAATGTGCAGCATGAGCATATGTTTACAGAAGACCATTGTACACTATGGGGGAGATTTATGAAAGGGTGTAAATATACACCTAGTGTAAACTGTCCACAGCAACTAATCACAGCTCCTCTTATATTTTACCAGTGCTGAAAGCTGAGCTGTGATTGGTTGCTGTGGGCAGGCTACACCAGTTGTATATTTAAACCCTTCCATAAATCTCCCCCTATATATATATATATATATATATATATATATACAGGGGCGTAACTAGAAACGGCTGGGCCCCATAGCAAACTTTTAAATGGGCCCCCTTCCCGACTGACCCTAAGCTGTCCACCTGGTACTGTAAATGATGACAGCTCAGGGAGCCCAATATATTGCAAGAGTGGGCAATGGGGCCCTCCTTATGTGGTGGGCCCCATAGCAGCTGCTATGGCTGTTGTAATGGTATTTACGCCCCTGGTATATATACATATCTGAGACATTGAGTCACTTTGCACATAGGTTCCTTATCTTGGTCTGATCCACAGCCACAATTCATATTATAGGGCAGAGCTGCACTCACAATTGAGCTAGTTACCAATGGAACCTTGTCTGGCAGATCTCTATCAGCTTAGCTGAGCTCTTCATAATGCAGATGAACATACATCAGTTTACTGTAAAGCATGTAGTTTGCACTTTTTAGAAAGTACAGAGCTAGCTTTGTTCCAACATTCAGCCTCCAGTGCGTGTTGGGAGAGTAAGGGGGCATTCACACGTTCTGCAATTACAGTCTGTGCACGGATGATGTGCTACAGACCAGAATTCGAACTTGTCTGACAAAGGGAAAGCTCACAGCTCTAATAATTTTTTGTTGGCCAATAAAGGTATCACTTCTAAAATACTTTGATTACAAGTATTTACCACGATATATAATATCAAGCTCTGAAACAGTTTAAATCTTTATGCTACTGTACTGACAAAGCCGCGCAGCTGTGTCAGTACAGTAGTGAAAAAATTAAACCGTTTTGAAGCTCTTGGCATCCTCATGAATAATGACGTTGGGACTACCAAAGTCTGTTTTGTAGCACTTCATCCGTAATTGCAGACCATGCCCAGAACATGTGAATGACCCCTCAAGCCAAATCTCCATTATAGTGAAGCTCTGAATTTCATTTTGTCAATGCATTTACATATTTAGTAATAACTATATTGATAAAGTTGCTCCATTGTAGGGTTGTATAGGATCAGAAATATTACTGTACTTCCCAGCCCCATTCTGGTCTGTGACTGTGTCTGTAATTGACAAATTTGTCAACACATCCAATAGAACTATTATATAATAGTTCTATAGGATGTGCTGAGCAATTTTCTGTATTTCTATATGATATGTGGGGGGAGTGTCAGGCTCTTTTTTGGATTTTGCATTCCACCCATCGCCCATTGGTGATTAAAGCTGGTAAAGGTTGGATCCTACATGCTGAGAATTTGTAGGCTTATTGCTAGCCCAGGAGAGGCATATCTATAGTGTAGGGTCCGTCCTGTTTCTGAGGTGGTGGGATGGTACACGCCATTAAATGGTATGCTAAGAACCTTAATTCTTTCTATAGCAGTATTGTAATTTAATAATATCTATATTACGCATATCTGTTACCATTTGCTGTACTTTTTATGTTATACCATTTACTTGGCTGAGAGCGAGCTGTGATACCAAACAACCTAGGGACATGAGTGGTGCTGGAGTAAAGTTTATTCATGTATAATAAATTCATGTATGCAACATTGCAAATGTTTAGAACAGCCTTACTTCACTCCTTGGATGGTATAGAAAGACACATAGCAAAAAACTGTGTTTTGGACTATACCAAATCCATCATATATCACACATTGTAATTTTGATGCATTTGATATCAACACAAGAAAAAAAAGTTCAAATTCCTACCATATGTTTAAAGGCTACCTCCAGTGTTTTTGAGGAATGAATATCATGTAGCACTGTGCACAAAAGTCATTTCTCTAATGTCATTCAGTTTGGCGCTGGAATAGGTTTCCGAATGTCCGATCTCCCACTTTTCCGAAGCATCCAACTGCTTTATTTACTAAGGGGGACTTTTAGGAAATGTCCACCCAAGGCGTACGCCAGGGAGAAGGCGCAGATGGGCGGGTAATGGGGGCTGGGGGGGTGTGTGCAGCAGGGTGGGGAGGAGGCGTGGTCATTTCACACACCTCATTTATCATGATTTACATGATCCATGATCACGATCCAAATGTACACCTGCTGGGTGAAGGGTGGCTGGCCGGCCAGATTAACTAAGAGGCGTGCGCTAAGAGGTGCACGCGGTGGAAAGGGGGTGTGGCTTAATCTAAGACCGGCATAAGACAGGTCTTTATAAATGCCCCCCAAATGTCTAAATGACTATTGTGCATAGTGCTGCATGATATTTCTCCCTCAAAAAACACTGGAGGTACACTGTAACTTGATCAGAACAGTTTGAATGTGAATGTATCACCTACTTATTTGCATATAAAAACTATCAAGATGCAAATTAGCATGCAAGCAGATGTCTTTATATATATATATATATATATATATATATATAGTGACTATAGTGTGTATTGCGTGCACTCAGTGAATTGTTCTGTATTTATCTCTTATCTATTAACTCTTTTCTAAGAGGACCGAGCTGAATAGGCTGCTGTCCATTTGCTTCATAAAGCATGTATAGGTATTGTAAGCTTAGATATTTTTAGGCTGGGTTAAAGAGTAAGGGTCAAAAGATAAGGATTCTAGGAACTGATAAGCCATAACTGAGTCACTCCCTCTGCTTTTCTATGAATTACTAGTGTAAGCCGATCACCATATACTCAGAAGAGGAAGTCGTGTGGGGCTTGTGCATGGGACTGCAAGCTCTCTTGTGGTTGAGCGGCTAATTTCATTGTTAATAAGTTCACAATAATGCTTTCATTTTTCATTAGGCTTTTTGTTGCTAGACCTTTGCTAGCACATTACTTATTGCATAATGTTTGTGGCGGTTTTATGTGTGATTTGGCTTTTGCTACTGAGAATTCTAAATACAGTACTAATTCTAATGTAAGAATAAAACAAAAAGATTAAAGGAAAATAATCAGATTACAAGTCCAGATAAAGCGATGTTATGCTATGTCTGTGCCTGTTCAGACCTCAGGGCAGTACTCCGTGAAGTACGTCCAAGACTGTGCTTCTGGTCATGATGAAGTGTCTGAAATGTTTCCTTTGCATCAGTCTGAACTCTGTCTTATTCTAGTACTTGCTGTGTGGTAATTGGCAGGTTCGCCACCACACCCGAGTGGTTTTTTTCTGCTAGCCTAGTGCCGGGCTACAGATGGATGGACAGTCATGATGGACAGGTTTCTTTGCCACTCCTCTCCCTTCCCTGTCAGTCTGTGTCCTCCGTGGTCTGGAGGTCAGAGGGCTGGTTTAATTACACCCTGGACCAGGACTACGGAATCGCATAAGAAGTTCACTTGTGTTCTTTCACATTGCTTGCAATAGTCTCTTGTTTTGTAGCTTCAGCTCTCATTTCATATTGGATTAGATTGCTTGCAAATCTTACCTCTGTTTTTGCCTGCTGTTCTTGTATTGTTTGCAATCTCCTCTTTAACCTTTATCTGCCTGACTATTCTTTGTTGTGTTTGTATGTCTTGTTTCGTTCTTTCTTTCACCTTGGGTCAGGCTGGCAAATAGTTGGGCGGCCTAACGCTAGGGTTCATAGTATCTGTCTGTTCTTGTCTTCCATCCAGGTTCCGGCTTCCCTTACACCTTAAGACCCTATTACACCAAATGATTATTGGCTATTACGGTCGATAATCACTTGGTGTAATAGCTACTGTTGAAAGGCAATAATCACTTGTCTTTCAACAACTTTTCCCCAAATTTTTTTTTAATAATAATGACAGTCTGCTGGCTATCACCCCGTGACCGCCACTATCTCCTAGGGCTCCCAGGACTATCTTTAGATCATCTCGGGAGCCTCTAAGGCACCCCTCCGCTCTTACCCGCTCGCTGTTGGCACATGTAATAGCATCGGCAGCAAGCGGGGTACGAGGATTAGTTACCAATCACATCCCGCATCTCAATGAAGCTGAATTCTGATTGGTCGCTATGGAAAAAGCACACATTTGTGCCTCTTTCAGATTGATAAATCTTGGCCAATGTGCATGTATATAGTAGAGCAGTATATGTAGCACAGGTAGAGGGCATTACATCATATATAGTACTTGAATAGGGCAGGACTGGTGAGGTGCAGTACATAAAAAGTTATATATCATATATTGTAACCTGAAGCTCCACTGTATGAGTGCAAAGTATTGAAGTGTAATCATTAGATGAACCCAATAGTGTTCCTCTAGTTCCAGCCAGGTTTACGCTATGTTACATACAGACACATCATTACCTTAGAAGATTTCTTCCTTGCTTTACAAATATCTTACTAGCAGGACAATGTTACTTTGGATTCCCTCATAAACTCATACAATCGCTTGATCTTTTATGACTGTTGGGTTTATGGTTGTTATGGTTATGGTTGTCCATTATAAAACTAGCATACAGTAGGTAGATCATTAACACAGTTAGGCTATTATTACACTTTGTATGACACCAGCTGGTGTCAAAGAATATAATCTCGGCCGGTACTGCAGTACCGACCGGGTAATCTTTACTGTCACTTTTGGACGGACGCATCAGTGCTCACCCGCATCTGAGTTCCCTGCTGCACACAATGGAGCGTGCGGCCAGAGCCATACATTCCATTGTGTAAACTGATATGTCAGTTTCTTGCGGCTCCTCTATGGATCAAGGTTGGGATGTATACTATGTGTATACACTCTGGCCGGGATTTCTTAAAAGGTACCACTACGTAAGTTCCGTAGCAACGGCCGTGATTATTACGAAACTTACGCAGTGGGAACATGGCCTTATACTGTATATGATGGTGTGACCAGTATCTTTACTACCTATAAAGACTGCACTATTTGTCTAATCAGTAAATGATGTACAGTCCAGCCAGAGTTCTACTCCAGTCCATTGGATATACTGATACCATAAGCCTTAGAACAGCATTAGACACCTATGGCTGCTCTCTTCTATCACACTTGTCCATGGGTTATGTCTGATATTACAGCTCAGCTCTATGCAGTGGGGATGAAACACCACAAACAACCTGTGACAGGTGTGGCACTGTTTGTAAAAGAAAGCATCTATAGGATTCTAATAGTTGACAAACTCTTTAAAGGGAACCATTCACCCCGTGGCCTCCGGCAGAAACTGACATACAGTGACATAAAGTTCAATATACTTACCACATCGCTCCCGGTCCCGTCCCGAAGCCCGATGTTGACACGGAGAAATCGACGATTCTTCTTCTCGCGCCCATTATGGTAATGAGCGCCGCCGGGTCCGAAGTCCAGCCTTCTCCCCGCCTCCGACACTTGATTGACGCCAGGTCCTCTTCCTCCTCGTCTTCTTTCTTCTCGCCGGATCCCGCGCAGGCGCCGTGACAGTCGTTTTCGGCGCATGCGCAGTTCACAATTGAAGCCGCTCCGCAGCTTCACTGTTTACTGCGCGTGCGCCGATTTGCTCGAAGACCATATCCTGTTTACCGCGCAGGCGCGGGAATTCGGCAGAAGACTGAAGACTGAAGACGTCAATCAAGTTCCAGGAGGCGTGGATGGGCGGCGACGAGAAGAGGACCTCATGAATAAGTTGGACTCGTCCGTCGTTTCCTATGGACGTTGGACTCATCTCAGCTCATTACCATAATGGGCGGGAGAAGAAGAATCGGCGATTTCTCCGTGTCAACAACGGGATCCGGGACGGGACCGGGAGCGATGTGGTAAGTATATTGACCTTTATGTCACTGTATGTCAGTTTCTGCCTGGGGCCACGGGGTGAATGGTTCCCTTTAAGGCCATATAAATACTTAATTACTCAAATCTGCTGACACTGTTAAAGGGGTTGTTCAGCGAAAATCTTTTTCTTTTAAATCAACTGGTGTCAGAAAGACATCTCTGGCTGAGGCAGGAACTCTCTCGGTTTTCTATGAATCCCCTTAGAAAACCTCTCTTGCTCTGGACAGTTCCTGTCTCGGACAAAGATGTCAGCAGAGAGCACTGTGTCAGACTGAAAAGAAAACAACATTTCCTGCAGGACATACAGCAGCTGATAAGTATTGGAAGACTTGAGTTTTTTTTTAATAGAAATAAATTACAAATCGATATAACTTTCTGACACCAGTTGTTTTGAAAGAAAAAAAAATTGGCTGGACAACCCCTTTAAATTATTATTAGACCAAGGAAACACATGGTACATTTCATATATCCATCTATGCTTCCATAAAGTAGAAAAATGCTTTCATTTTTCAGTTCAAAGTGTCATAGAGGCTTTCCCAACCTCCCGATCTGCTGCTAGTTGTAACACCTCCTCGCTCCTCCTCCCATCCCTATCTCTGCTTGATTGACAATCACCTGGAAGCTAAATCCCAAGCAGGGTCATTGATGGGAGGGGGGGTCCTCTATTTCAGGGATGGTTTCCTCATGGGTATCATTCAGCAATATACAGGGGGTGGGCAGAAACACTTGCTGATTTCAAATATTCATAAAATCTAAACTTTTTGGAATATGTTTATAAATATAACACATTAACACAAAACATTGTCTTTCTTCCACAGAATCTGTTTATTCTTCCCACAGCGGAGGGGAGTTACATATCTGTTTTTGCCCTCAGTATACATTCTAATTGTTCAGAAATGACAGAAGTCCTTGTGTGTTTCTGTGGTCTTAGTAGTACATAGAGCTGGAGAACTCTAAGGCCGCAGTTTATTCCATTCTTGTGATGTTTTTCTGAATTGTCTTTCGCAGGTGCAGAAGTATCCTTTTCTCCATGAAGCAGCTGGGTGGCCTCTGGCATTGTCCCAGGAGGTAGCTGAAGTCTTACAGTATGGACCTAAAGCCTTTTACCAGATGTGGAAGCAGAGCAGCCTGAGACAAATGCTACGACACGACCTTCCTTTATACTTAGAAAAAGTCAACAACTTGGTCCAGCAAATGCAAACTGAGCTGCAGAGTAAGAGAATATATTTTTTATTAACAATGGTGAATTAACAGGCAAAACATGTCCGTATTAGTAAATACCTGTATTCCCCATGTAATAATATTGTTAAACCCTTCGTGCTGCAGCTAGTTTGGGCCTTAATGACCAGGCTAATTTTTCAAAATCTGACCTGTCTCACTTTATGCTCTTATAACTCAGTGATGCTTTAACTTATGCTAGCGATTCTGAGATTGTTTTTTCGTCACATATGGCACTTTATGTTAGTGGCAAAATTTGGTCACTACTTTGTGTGGTTTTTGTGAAAAACATCAAAATATCATGAAAAATTAAAAAAAATTTGCATTTTATGAACTTTGAAATTCTCTGCTTCTAAAAAAAGAACGTCGTAGCACATAAATTAGTTACTAAGTCACATTACCAATATGTCTTCTTTGTTCTGGCATAATTTGGTAAACATATTTTACTTTTTTAGGGTGTTATGGGGCTTAGAAATTTATCAGCAAATTATCACATTTTCGTGAAAGTTTCCAAAACTGATTTTTTTTTAGGGACCGGTTCTTTTTTTAAATGGATTTAGAAGTCTGGTATCCTGAAAACCCCCATAAGTGACCCCATTTTGGAAACTACACACCTTAAAGAATTAATCTAGGGGTATAATGAGCATTTTGACCCTTCAGGGGCTGGAGGAAAGTATTCACAATTAGGCAGTAAAAAAATGGAAAATTAAAATTTTCCAATAATATATACGTTTAGATTAAAGTTTCTCATTTTCAAAAGGAACATGAGAGAAAAAGCACCCCAAAATTTGTAACGCAGGTTCTCTTGAGTACAACGGTACCCCATATGTGGGCATAAACCACTGTATGGGCACATAGCAGGGCTCAGTAGGAAGGGAGCGCCAATTAGCTTTTCCAATGCAGATTTTGCTGAAAAAGTTTCTGAGCGCCAGGTGCGTTTGCAGTGCCCCTGTAGTGTCAGCAGAGAGAAACTTCCCCATAAGTCACCCCATTTTGGAAAGTGGACCCCTCAAAGAATTCATCTTGGTGTGTGGTGACCATTTTGACCCCACAGGTATTACAGGAAAGTATTCAAAAGAAGACAGTAAAAATGAAAAACTCGAATTCTTCCAATAATATGTTCGTTTAGTTTGTAATTTCTCAATTTCACGAGGAACAAGAGAAAAAAAGTACCCCAAAATTTGTAACGCAGGTTCTCCTGAGTACAATGGTACCCTATATGTGGGCGTAAACCACTGTATGGGCACACAGGAGGGCTCAGAAGGGAAGGAGTGCCAATTAGCTTTTTCAATGCAGATTTTACTGCAGAAGTTTCCGAGCGCCAGGTACGTTTGCAGTGCCCCTGTAGTGCCAGCGGAGTAAAATCTCGTCATAAGTCACCCCATTTTGGAAAGTGCACCCCTCAAAGAATTCATTTTGGGGTGTGGTAAGCATTTTGACCCCACAGGTATTAGAGGAAAGTATTCAAAATTAGACAGTAAAAATGAAAAACTAAAATTTTTCCAATATTATGTTCTTTTAGTTTTAAATTTCTCAATTTTATGAGGAACAAGAGAAAAAAAGTACCCCAAAATTTGTAACGCAGGTTCTCTTGAGTGAAGAGGTACCTCATATGTGGGCATAAACCACTGTATGGGCACACAGCCGGGCTCAGAAGGAAAGGAGCGCCAATTAGCTTTTTCAATGCAGATTTTGCTGAAGAAGTTTCTGAGCGCCAGGTCCGTTTGCAACGCCCCTGTAGTGCCAGCAGAGTAAAATATCCCAATAAGTCACTCCATTTTGGAAAGTACACCCCTCAGAGAATTCATTTTGTGGTGTGGTGAGCATTTTGACCCCACAGGTATTAGAGGAAAGTATTCAAAAGTAGACAGTAAAAATGAAAAACTCGAATTTTTCCAATAATATGTTCCTTTAGTTTAAAATTTCTCAATTTCACGAGGAACAGGAGAGAAATGTCACCCCAATATATGTAACGCAGGTTCTCCTGAGTAGAACGGTACCCCATATGTGGGCATAAACCATTGTATGGGCACACAGCCGGGCTCAGAAGGGAAGGAGCGCCAATTAGCATTTTCAGTGCAGATTTTTCTGAAGAAGTTTCTGAGCACCAGGTGTGTTTGCAGCGCCCCTGTAGTGTTAGCAGAATAGATTCCCCCCAAAAGTCACCCCATTTTGGAAAGTGCACCCCTCAAAGAATTTATCTTGGGGTGTGGTGACCATTTTGACCCCACAGGTATTAGAGGAAAGTATTCAAAATTGGCCAGTAAAAATGAAAAACTCAAATTTTCCCAATAATATGTTGGTTTAGTTTGAAATTTCTCAATTTCACGAGGAACAGGAGAGAAAGCGTACCCCAAAATCTGTAACGCAGGTTCTTTTGAGTAAAACAGTACCTCATATGTGGGCATAAACCACTGTATGGGCACACAGCAGGGCTCAGAAGGGAAGGAGCGCCAATTTACTGGAGCAAAACCGCAGCTAGTAATGGTTATTAGAATAGCGCAGTTACTAAAATAAAATAAAAAAATGAGATTACAGGTAATGCGGGGTGGTTACGGGCAACCAGGGGTGGTTATGGGCAACCTGAGGTGGTTACAGGCAACGTGGGGTGGTTACGGGCAACATGTGGTGGTTACGGGCAACCTGCAGTGCTTACAGACAATCTGGGGTGGTTACGGGCAATGTGGGGTGGTTACGGATAAACTGAAGTGCTTATAGGTAATCTCGGGTAGGTACCTGTAATCTGGCATGGTTACCACAATCTGGAGGGGGTCATTGGCAATTTGGGGTGGTCAGAGGCAACCTGCGGTGGTCAGAGGCAACCTGCGGTGGTCAGAGGCGACGTGCGGTGGTCAGAGGCAACGTGGCGTGGTCAGAGGCAAAGTGGTGCGGTCAGAGGCGACGTGGCGTGGTCAGAGGCGACGTGGCATGGTCAGAGGCGACGTGTGGTGGTCAGAGGCGACGTGCGGTGGTCAGAGGCAACGTGCGGTGGTCACGGGCAACCTGCTGTGGTTACGGCAACCTGGGGTGGTTACAGGCAACGTGGGGTGGTTATGGGCAACGTGGGCTGGTTACGGGCAACCTGCAGTGCTTACAGACAATCTGGGGTGGTTACGGGCAATGTGGGGTGGTTACGGATAAACTGAAGTGCTTATAGGTAATCTCGGGTAGGTACCTGTAATCTGGCATGGTTACCACAATCTGGAGGGGGTCATTGGCAATTTGGGGTGGTCAGAGGCAACCTGCGGTGGTCAGAGGCAACCTGCGGTGGTCAGAGGCGACGTGCGGTGGTCAGAGGCAACGTGGCGTGGTCAGAGGCAAAGTGGTGCGGTCAGAGGCGACGTGGCGTGGTCAGAGGCGACGTGGCATGGTCAGAGGCGACGTGTGGTGGTCAGAGGCGACGTGCGGTGGTCAGAGGCAACGTGCGGTGGTCACGGGCAACCTGCTGTGGTTACGGCAACCTGGGGTGGTTACAGGCAACGTGGGGTGGTTATGGGCAACGTGGGCTGGTTACGGGCAACCTGCTGTGCTTACAGACAATCTGTGGTGGTTATGGGCAACGTAGGGTGGTTAAGGCCAACCTGCAGTGCTTACAGACAATCTGGGGTGGATATGGGCAATGTAGGGTGGTTACGGGCAACCTGCAGTGCTTACAGACAATCTGGGGTGGATACGGGCAACGTGGGGTGGTTACGGGCAACCTGCAGTGCTTACTGACAATCTGGGGTGGTTACGGGCAACGTGGGGTGGTTACGGGCAATGTGGGGTGGTTACGGATAAACTGAAGTTCTTATAGGCAATCTGGGGTGGGTACCTGTAATCTGGCATGGTTACCACAATCTGAAGGGGGTCATTGGCAATTTGGGGTGGTCAGAGGCAACGTGCGGTGGTCAGAGGCGACGTGGCGTGGTCAGAGGCGACGTGCGGTGGTCAGAGGCGACGTGCGGTGGTCAGAGGCGACGTGCGGTGGTCAGAGGCATCGTGGCGTGATCAGAGGCAACGTGCGGTGGTTACATGCTATCTGGGGGGTTACATGTAATCTGGCGTGATTACGGGCAACCTGGGGGGGTTATGTGCAACCTGGAAGGGTTACAGACAATCTGGGATTGTTACTGATAAACTGAAGTGCTTATAGGTAATCTGGGGTGGGTACATGTAATTTGGGGTGGTTAGGGGCAATCTGGAGGGGGTCACTGGCAATTTTGGGTGGTTATGGGCAACGTGCGGTGGTTACGGGCAACGTGCGGTGGTTATGGGCAACGTGCGGTTGTTATGGGCAACATGCGGTGGTTACGGGTAATCTGGGGGGGGTTAGGGGTAATTTGGGGTAAACTGCAATTATTACTATAATAAAAAGTGTGTATTTAATTTTTTTGTATGTTTGTCACTTTTTGTACTTTATACATTCATTTTCACTGTATTACTATGATTACTGTGATATTTTCTATCACAGTAATCATAGTTCAGTGACAGAGACCAAATTGGGACCAAAGAGATCCGAATGTGCCCCCATTCCAATTTGAAAGAAATGAAGCTCATCTGGCTGGTACTGCAGTACCGGCCAGGATGTACTTCACAGACAGCGGCTGTTCTGTGACATGGCCGGGTAAAAGAATGGCCACTGTCATACTGTGTGTGAACCTGGCCTATGGCTGTATCTATGTTTTTCAGACAGTCTTAGGGCTGCAGCCAACTTCTTCAGCCACTGGTATTCCAATGCCGAACAATCGGACTAGAGCATACTGGAGTTGCGCTCATCTGTAGTAGTTATGCTTTCCACTACCAAGCCGTTATCGGGGTATAACACATTTAGCAATGCAAAATAAGGATATTAGAAGGTAAATTTTGTGGGTGATTCCTGCATTCTACATAGACTTGGAGATGAATTAGAAAATTATTGTGCTGTGTAACATTTTGTGATAATGTACAGTATTTTATAAAGGTTATGTCTATCTAGGAAATTGTGAGATCATGCATGGCTAGATTTTTTAGAAATTTTTAAATCAATTAAAAATAAATATATATATATACAGTGGTGCCTTGGATTACGAGCATAATTCGTTCCGGGACTTTGCTTGTAATTCAAATCCACTCTTAAACCAAAGCAAATTTTCCCATAAGAAATCATTGAAATGCAGACAATTGGTTCCACTCCCCAAAAATAAAGATTTTATATTCTGAATAACATGTAAAACACATGAAAAAAAAACTGCTGAATATGTCATATTATAAGTTACTGTACAGTATAGCAATCAGCATGTGCAGTATAATGTATAGTAACTGCATAAAACTGAAGAAACAGCAGCAGTTTTTAGATACAGGATGGAACTGCAGATCTCCATAATGCAGTAGCATAGTACAAAAGACTAGAATAGAGAAGCAGGGCTGCTGTCAGAGGTCTGTGTGGTCACATGACAGCAAGAAGGAAGGGGGGGGGGGTGTTCAGCATGGACCAATCATGACTGACAGAGACTGCAGGAAGCATGAAGTAATAATGAGCAAGACATATACGGGCACATATATGCAGCACTCTCTGTCCAGGGAGAGAGGGGTTACATCTATGAAGAGATTACCTCCACTGTCCTGTCCCCTGATGCAAGCCCCAGCCTGAGGTGGATCTGCACTCTACACAGACCATGCCGCTCCTCCACTCCCGCTCCCACCCAGTACAGTGAGCTCTTAAACCAAAACAATGCTCTTAAACCAAGTCACAATTTTGAAAAACTGTGAGCTCTTAAACCAAAATGCTCTTAAACCAAGTTACTCTTAAACCAAGGTACCACAGTGTATATATATATATATATATATATATATATATATATATATATATATATTTATTTATTTATTTTATTTTTTTTTTACAAAAAAGCAATCCAGCAACCAACTAAAATACAACCAAAACAATACTAGACCTTATAATGGCCACATTGTGCTGCCCAAATAATAATGCCTTAGAGAGTCCAGCAACATCATAAGCTCATCCAATGATGCAAATAATATACGCAATATAATGCTTATGTACCAAAAAAATAATGTTGAACAGTAATAAAATATAAAGTTATAGTGCCAAATAATACTGCCAATATTACTGCTATAAAGATTGCATTCACACAGGCACATTTTGCTTAATATTTTGCTTCAGGATTTGTAAGTAAAACCCAGAAGTGGGTCCAAAACAAGGTGTGAATCCTTGTATTTTACCCTTTCCCTGTTTATGTTCCATTCCTGATTTTGGCTTCCAAATATTGATAGAAAATACACACATACAGTAATTATGAATACATACAGTATAAGCAGGGAAATGGGGTTGGTTCACACAGAGATGACCTTTTTTTCCCTCTAAAAACTTGTTTTGTTCAGGTGACTTCTGGCCATCATTGACTATCTTCACAGTTTAAAGGGGTTTGCCTGGAATATAAAATATTTATATTGCTGGTTGGTTATATTGCTAGTTGGTTAAAAATAAAATAAAACCTATACTCACTGTCCCTGGTCCACAACCCCAGCTGCCACGCCGATGTTCTCAGCTCCTCACTACTTGCTACTTCTTGATGATCTGTTGTCTCAGTGAGAAATGCCCCCCAAACCAATCACTGGCTCAGTAAATGGCATAGTACAGGACCAGGCATAACCATTATATTCTATCATTGCAGAGCCTCTTTCTACATTAAAAGATGCCTATTATGACGCCACCTTAAAACCACTGGATGATGTTTGGAAGGAGAAGACGAACACTAGCCTACACCAAATCAATGCATATCTCCCAAGTATTGTCAAGGATGAATGGTTAATGGAACCTATTAGACACATTTTACATGGCATAAAGGCTGGTGTAGATTTGGTGAGTATAACAACATAAAACCATCAGTGAGTCAACAGTAATAGTATGTTCCTTTATTGATCATTGTTGTTTCAGACAACTTCCCCCTGTGTGACTGGTATGTATTTGTTAATTTCTTCATTTACCATAAATGAGTCCTTAACCTAGAAAAAAAAAAAAAGCTCTAACATGTTGGCTTTTTACTGCCTATTGTAAGGCCAGACTTAGCTACTGCTATATGTAGGAGGAAGAGAAAGCTTGGGCTTGTGTACCTGCATCTGTGAGCCTGAAAGGCAAATCAAGGCTTCTCTCTCATATAGGTCCACCCATTAAATTCTGGACAGCTACCTCTTGTGTTATTACTACTGTATAGGAAATAGCTACGCATCATGGAGGGGACTCTCAGGAGCTCAATAACAATAGGAGCACTAAAATCACCTTGTAACCACTCTAAAGGGCTAGTGTAACCGAGCCATGAGGGTTTTTAAACAAACTCTTATTTAAAATCAAGCCAACCTGGTGTTCAGTTGATCTGGCTTCAATTTATCTCCATGAACCAAACCCCCAACCCTTTGTCCAACAATCTGTTGGTGAAACATTCATGAATAGAGCCTGCACTTTATACAGTAAATTGCTGTGTGCAGGGCGATGACTCTTTCTTTTCTATAATGTGCTAATTTTGCTTTTGTATTGCTTCAGTATAACAATCCGCACTAGTATATTGAATACATTTATTTCTGTATAATTGAGGT
The DNA here is from genome assembly GCF_027789765.1 of Dendropsophus ebraccatus. Taxonomy (NCBI): domain Eukaryota; kingdom Metazoa; phylum Chordata; class Amphibia; order Anura; family Hylidae; genus Dendropsophus; species Dendropsophus ebraccatus. Next base: position 83,530,402 of record NC_091462.1, read on the forward strand.
ACTAATCTATCTCAATTTAGGGCATTCATCAGGTACTGAAGTGGACAGAGAACAAGCTTTCCAGGGCAGTAAGTCGGATTCGGAAACCTCTAACAGGACTGTTCCGTTACTCCAGGTATAATGAATAGAGCCTTTGTGCACTATATTAAGAAGGTTGTATTCATGTTTTCCTGGCAGTCTTCGGGCTGCATCCACCTTCTCCAGACAGCAGGATTCAAATGCTAATTGTTTGGGTTTGTGCGCACCCTAACTTTCAGGAAAGTTCGCTCATCTCTAGTAATTACTGTTATTAAAGGAGAAGTCCAGGGTCTGACTTTTTTTTCCAAAAGAGCCAAGGAGGTAGTTGACAATAACATGCACCTACCTCCCCAGCTCCAGCGCTGGGGTCTGTTGTCCTCCGTTCCGGCTCCTAGTACCCCGTCTGCTGACCAGCTGAGTGGGCCTGACACGTCACAACCCGGGAAGATAGGATATCTGGGAAGAATTGTTATGCTATTTTTATTTTCATTTCTGACATTGTATTTCTTATTATACATTAAACCCATTGCCTCAAGTCGAGTGTTTAAAGGGGTACTCCAGCGGGGCGGCACTTTTGTGCTGGGACCAGGGAGGAGGTGGCCTAGGGAAAAGACGTCCACTTACCTTCCCGGTTCCAGTGGCGGGTCCCGCATCACGGCGCTCCAGTGCCCGGTTCCTGGCCGCTTCCGGCTGTCTGACGTGGGCCCAAGACGTGACGTCTCAGGTCCGCTGAGCCACTCAGTGAAGGAGGCGGGATCTGTTTCAAGTCCGCTCTGATCCTGCCTCCTTGACTGAGTGGCTAAGCGGACCTGCGGCCGGGAATCGGGCACCGGAGCGCCGCAATGCGGGACCCGCCGCTGGAACCGGGGAGGTGAGTGGACGTCTTTTCCCTAGGCCACCTCCTCCCCGGTCCCAGCACAAAAGTGCCGCCCCACTGGAGTACCCCTTTAGGCGCTTGGCTGGTAAAGGGCTTATGACTTTTACCGTGCAGGGCCACAGATTCACCCATGATCCATAGACAACAATTGGCTGACAGGTCAATGTATAGGATAGGCAGAAAAGAAGCACCAAAATGGGTTAATGGACCTGAATGAACTATCCGCAGAATCCCCAGAATATTTATATTGATTCATTCAGTTGTAGGATTAGACGTCATTACTGTGTTACAGTCATTGACCTCTTCCTTGACAAGTCATACTATTCATGTGACTGAAGTTATACAGAATTATCTGCTTCCTTTTCCTCACTTATATCTGATTTCCAAACAGTTTCTATTTTCATATACCGTCACGTGTATTCGATCTTGCTTTTGTCGTTCTTTCTTAATCTGTTTCTAAAGAATATTGCACAGGCCAATGTCTAGACACATATGAATGAATTCTAGTACCTGTTCTGACTAAGGATAACGCTTTATCTTATCTCTGGCTGCAAAACTCTAAAGAGGGTCTACAAACTTTACCCAAACTATGACCACGCAATGTTCTTGGAGTTAATGTATCATAGGCCTTCTGTTGAATTTCTAGCATACGCCATGTAAACAACCGTTTCAGTAACAGGAAACCTCTAAAACTCTATTGAATATGCTGCCAGGATTTTAGCAGATATAAACACGCACAGATATACATTGTCGGCCTTTCCAAGAAAAGAGGAAAACATTTCCACATAATGACCATCTTTTTAATATTACACAATCCAAGGTTAACACTCAGAAATGTTTTGTTGGACATTCTGGCATTGGTGACTGCTACAAGCTACTCACGTGTCTGTGTGTTGTACTTTGCAGTAACTGCTCTGTCACGCTGAGCTTCCCAGTGCTTCCTATGGAATACCACCTAACAGACCTTGCTAATGTCACACACTACATCATCGAGGAGAAGCTGATGAAGCCACTACGAGAACTCTACAGCGTCAATCCCGTAGCTGAATATTACAGATTTAAGCGAAGAATGATGGAGAGTCCATTTGAGTGTAGGTAGCAAAGAGTTTTATCGGTGCTGTTCAACATGTAAAAATGCAAAGTAGTCAATACACATGCCAAAAGTGTCCCAGCAAACAAGAGGGTACAGGTGAATGACAGCAGGGGATCAGGCAAGAACACATAGTCCACAATCTGGGTAAGCATCATACACTCAGATCCAGCAGAGGTAGAGCCAGTAAAAGGTAAGGGGGTCAAGGCACAGGTTAGCAACCTGCATTGGCAACAGGAGAGCTGGTACAGTACAGGAATGATCAGGCAGAGACAGGAACCATAAGATATATAGAATATGCTTCACCTGGATAGGTAGGGGAAGGTTTTAGCGATGTGTGCTGGCCCTTTCAGTAGCAACAAGTGGCCTACCCACATCCTAGGGACAGAGCTGGAAGCAAGTGGGACCAGGTGACAGCAGGAGGAGAGTAGACCATGCAACAGGATGGCAGCTGAGGGAAGTGAAGGACAGCAGGACACAAAAGCATCCGTGTGTAAGAGGACCCCAGTGAGGAGCACCTGAGGAGCACCTGATGGCTTTACAAGAGTCAGTAACAAAAAGGTATCCTGCTTGATGTAAATTTATACGACCATGAATGTCTTTGAGTGTGATGATCACCAATGAGTGGCATCCATCATAAATGTACATGTCAGACATACACTATGGAGTCACTCCAATGCATGACTTAGATTGACATTGTGATGTTGCCCTTGACTTTTTCAACTTTAGTAACTGGCGTATACTTGCAATCCTAAGGGACAAATGAAACATGACTATGCTATTAGTTGTTAGGCTTCAGACTCCTTGACATGATGGCATCATGTACACTAGAGAGGTAAGTTTTGACTGTTATGTTTACTGAATACTATCAAATATATCCAATGTGGAGGTCAGAATGTGACAGTCTCTGATCAATATTGGAGTGATATTCTTATTTTGTTATGTAATAGTATACCACCTGTCTTTTTTGTCTAGATCACGCCGTTTTGATTGGAAACAAGCACATTGTGACCTTTGACGGAAACATTGTTGACTTATCTTCAAAATGTAGCCTCCTGCTAGCTAAGGATTTCTTACACAATACATTTACCATAGTACTAAACCAAGGTGCTGGTGGCCAGAGATCATTACACATAGAAATGAATCAGGTTGCCATTGACATCTATCCTGGACTAAAGGTAAAACTTCAAGTCTCCAGTCAGATATGAAGAAGTTTAACAACAAAATTAATTTTTTTTTTGCTAATTTTGAACTTAATATTTTTCTATAGATAGAAGAGAACTGTCAGAACCTTGACCTTCCCACATTCAAGAATGGAATAACCATAAAGAAACAAGCTAACAAAATTGAGGTGTCTAATAAAGAGGGAATCACTGTTCAGTGTGACGGTCACTATGATGTCTGCAGTATTACAATGGAAGGATGGAATCATGGTATGGAGTCAGACCTGGCAAACTGCAACTCATACATCATGTAGTCAAACAAGTACAGTAAAATCATGGAAATATGGCATGCTCCTGGCCCCAAAGCTGCCGTAATGTCACACATTCTAGACCTGATCCTGTTAAATCTAAATATCAGATAAATATCAGATCTTAAAGGGGTTGTACAGCGCTACAAAACATGGCCACTTTCTTTCAGAGACAGAACTACTTTTGTATCCAGTTCAGGTGTGGTTTGCAATTAAGCTCCATTCACTTCAATGGAACTGAAATAGAAAACCTGCACCCAAACTCTTGTCTTCCGTTTTGGTGCAGATTTTGTAATTCGGTTCCATTGAAGTGAATGGAGCTTGATTGCAAACCACACCTGAACTAGATACAAGAGTGGTTCTGTCTGTGGAAGAAAATGGCCATGTTTTGGAAGCACTGGGTAACCTCGTTAAAGTTCAGCCTATTGCTGTATCCATGTTTTCCACGACTCCCTGGGGCTGCATCCAGCTTCTTCAGCTACTGTTATTCAAATGCTGAATAATTGGACTCTGAGCTCTAATCTCTAGTCATAACCCTAGCTTCTTCATCAGTACTTAGATAAAAAGCTGGGCTGAAACCTACTAGGATAAAAAAGAGATGTATATATTTCATACAGTTCCTTACTTCAGTCTAGAAACTAGTCGGGTATAACATTGACTTTCATGTAATTCTAGGAGTCTCTGCTGGACTTTTTGGCACCAATGACAATGAAGCTGGAAATGATCTCCTGCTTCCAGACCACACCCGTGCAAACAGCACGCATGACTTTGCAATGAAATGGCAGGTAGATATCTGTTCTGTATTAGGCTATGTTCACACAATGTACTAACAACAGCTGCAGTTTTAAGTGTCAAACAACGCCCCATGGTTAAAGCATGTTTCTACAGTGGACGTTGCAATGACAGCTGTAGGAACATTATTTTAGTTCAATATTCACTGCTGGCCCTTTTTTGCTGTAAAATAACAGCCACTGTTCATGCAGTAACGGCCACAAATAAATGACATGAACATTATTTTGACAGCCGGCGTGAACAGAAGCCGTTATTTAAAGGAGAATTCCGGGAGATTATATATAAAATTGGTTACAAATACTAACTTACCTCTCCCCATGCCTGTGGTGAGGGGCGGGACCCCCGCCAAGCTCCAGGACCTCCAGGGGCTGACACATCACGACCAGGCTGATGCACTGACCACTCAGCCAGTCAGTGACTGGGATGGGATACTGCTCCAGTCACTGATTGGCTGAGCGGTCAGTTTATCAGCCGGGACAGGCCTTTTCCCCTAAGCCGTGACATTATCACAACTCCAGCGGGGGTTCCACGGCTGATCCGGGAGGCACGGCGAGAGGTAAGTTAATACTTGTAAACAACTTCCCCCCTGCCCCTGGCGGCTGCAGGATTTTATAATCCACCAGACTTCTTCTTTTCACACTGAGCAAAATAGGCGGAATCCCACCTGGCTCAGTGTCGCACAGACCATCCCATAGACACTGAGGCAGACGGGATTTCACCTGTTTTGCTCAGTGTGAACGGCCCCTAATACATTGTATGAACCGACGGCCATTGTTTCCATAGATTTATTGCAAAAGACGTCGGTTGTTTGCTTAAAAAGTATGTTGTGTGAACATAGCCTTAAGATGTATTTATAATGTTGTTTAGTATGTATAAGCGGTGTTAGTACTTTATGTCTGCTGTGATCAGTACAAATGAATATTTGACTCTTTGACTCTTTACCTAGGTTGATAGCCAATGTAGTTCTGGAAGAAAGAAGGTGAAGGCCTGTACTACTGCTCCACAGCAGAAGTTGTGTAAAGCTCTCTTTCAAGGGGGGCAGTCTGTGCTGAGGAACTGCTTCAAAGTGGTAAGATCAAAGGAACACTATGATCATTTCATTATATTATTAAAAAGAAAATGTTTTTTAAAGTTGACCTGATGCTTAAAAAAAACGACATGTTCATAGACTAGAAGAGTAATTAGGTACCGGTTTGGGCATTACAGGTTTATACTATTAGGACACCCCTGTTTATATGACCTATGAAACTGCCCAATGTTTGCCCGGGATACCCTTTCTTCCTTCTTCCATGGACCAGGCTCTCCCACCTATGTTGTGGATAGGCATTCTTTTAAATGGCCATCATGTCATACAGTTGTGTAGTGGCCCCACAGAGTAAATGTATAACTGGCCACAATGAAAATTTCTAAAATTGTCTGGTACTTCATTCCTAGAAAGGTCGCCATATCGAAACAACCCCTTTAATGTAATCCATGCAGTCACTATGAAATAACTTACTGTCCTTCATTATTTGTCTTCAGGTCCAGCCTGCTTCGTTTTATAGAATGTGTGTAGAAGATATCTGTGATTCCAATGAGATTAAACCCATCTGTAACTTGGCGGCTGCATATGTCCATTTATGCAACAGAAACTTTGTCCCCATAGAAATACCTTCCCAGTGTGGTAAGTATGCCTGAGATACCCAGGTGTTGTCCAGATACTTCTTTGCAGGTTTATGAGAGATGGTACAAAGAATAAGACACCCCCCCCCAAAACCATATTATTTTCCCCATAATGTTGATGATGTCAGTATCATTCTTTTGAGGTACAGAAAATCCTATGGGTAAACCAGACGCAGCCTACAAGTAAACTGCTCTGGGTAGATCATATATCTTCCAAAAAACCAATGACCCTGCACATTATCCCAAACTAATCTGGAATTTTTTGAAGTTTATAATCCAGACCTTAATCCAACAGAGAACTATGGGAAAGCAGTAAAGGTGAAAGAATTCTGCTGCTGCTAATGTGTTTAGTTTCCAAATAAGAATACGGTTAGCTAAAATGATAGCTAAAATGATAGCAAACAATTAGCTGTAAAAAGTGTAGGCGTGTACAGTATTAGCCATGTACAGGCCTCTGGCCAATGAATCAAGACAATTTCTATTCACTGCAAGCAAGCTGAGATCTTGAAAATCGTAAGGAATTGCTAAACAACATATCAAGGCTATGTTCACACTATGAAAACTACGGCCTTATTTCATAACAACGCAAACAACGTTTTAAACAAGGTGCGTTATTTACACAACAACTGTTGTTGTTGTTAAATACGGTCGTTGTTTTTACATAGTGTGAACAAAGCCATAAAAGTTGTATATATATTATTACATGATTAAACTTTATTCATATTAACCTGACTCCGTACCTAAAGCTTTACCATCACTTTACGGCTATGTTCCCACACAGTATTTTTGCTCAGTATTTTTCAACCAAAACCAGGAGTGGATTGAAAACACACAAAGGCTATGTTCACACACTATAGAAATCTAGGGGATGGCCGTCATTTAATGGCAAATAATTGCTTTTATTGTTAACAACCGCCGCTATTTTAAAATAATAACGGCCATTAATTGCCATTAAATGACGGCCATCCACTCAATTTCAACAGTGTGGGAACATAGACTTACTGTTTTTTCAATCCACTCCTGGTTTTAGTTGCAAAATACTGAGCAAAAATACCATGTGTGAACATAGCCCAAAAAAACGCTGAAGGAGCAATACTTTTCACATGTCAGAGTATACAGAGCCCACTATTGTTAGACAGAGCAGGAGATGGGCTCCATAGATTTCTGCCATGAGTTATGTACAGTGCTGTGGAATATGTTAGAGCAGTATATACATGCTGTCTCCCCAGAGGCCGCAGTGATTGACAGGTACAGGCTTCTACTACTACTACCACTTAATGTGCTGCTGTATACATCCGGATCTTGTTGTTCAGCACCCTACTCATTGTGACAACCATGTCCTTGATATATTGCTAATGTTTTAGTACGGAGGATTCTGTAATCCTTGTCTTGCTGTTAGCGCTCCATTGCTGACATCAAGGCCACTCGCTATGCTATAAAAACATAATGGCCTTCCCACAGTTTGTTTTTCCTCTAAGCAGCTCAGCATTTACTGAAAGTAATAGATGGAGATAGATATGGGTGCCAGCTGCCGTAGTGATGGAATGGGCACTTCATTGTGCTGTGCTAATGTGTCTGCCCTCAGTGCTGCTCATTACTAATGTGCACCGCTGGTTAGATGATAATAAAATGAAATCCTATTTACTGACATCTCTCATCTGTATCTCCACACTGCTACAAGATTAATCGCTCAGGGATCACTTTGTTTTCCGTATTGTTAAGATTACTGAACGCTTTGGTAAGAGAAGCAGCTAAGGGGATTCATAAATTAAATCTACGGCCATTTAGCTATGAATCTGCTGTTAATCCATGGCGGGTCTATGGTAAAATCTGCATGTAAAGTTTGTTAAAGATGCGGTGACCATTTAGGCTGCGTTCACACTACGTATATTTCAGTCAGTATATGTATATTTCAGTCAGTATATTTCAGTCAGTATTGCAACCAAAACCAGGAGTGGATCTGTTCACACAATGTTGAAATTGAGTGGATGGCCGCCATTTAATGGTAAATATTTGCTGTTATCTTAAAACAACGGCTGTTATATTGAAATAATGGCAGTTATTTACTGTTATATGGCGGCCATCCACTCAATTTCACCATTGTGTGAACAGATCCTTTCTGTGTTTTTAATCCACTCCTGGTTTTGGTTGCAATACTGACTGAAATATACGTAGTGTGAACCCAGCCCAAAAATGTAGATTCTACAATAAGTGTAAACCTGCTTATATTGTAAGCAAAAAAACAAAAAACAAAAAACTGAGTTTTCACTATTATATACACTATAGGATTATGCTGGTGTCCATCGCGTGATGGATCTGACGCAGCTGTTATGACATATATAACTATATAATGAATTTATATAATTGCACTTCGGTTTTCAAGATACACTTTACATCCAGAGCATAAAAATCTGTTAAACATTGAAGGGGAACTATCAGCAGGTTAGACAAATCTAACCTGCTGATAGCTCCCTAGTGGGCACGGGGCGCTGAGGATGAAGGTATGTCTCTTACCTTCATCCTCAGCGCCATTCCCCTGAAGTTTATTTTGAAATCCTCTGCCCAGTAAGCCGTTAGGAGCATCCCCCGGAGCACCAATCCGGCTGGTCGGTTGCCCCTGTGTGGCAATCCACCCCCCGGTCGCCCCCCTCAATGATCATCAATGGAGAGGGGTGGGCCAAATCGGTGCTGGGGGATTGCCTATGGCATGGGCCATATATCAAGCAAGAGGCCGGACTAGTGCCATTCTTATATCCAACCAGACAGGCTTACATATCATTGCTGTGCCATCATGCTGCAGCTTTGTCCAGTTGTTGTAAACACAAGAAGAAACAATTGCAGGTGGTGTCACTACCCCAGCAATAATCTAGAGGTCTGGAAAAGTGGGGTATGGGGCCCCATCTCGAGTAACAAAGGAAACTGCTGCTGGCTTTGAAGGGGTTATCCAAGCTTAGAAAAATCTGGCCGCTCTCTAACAGAAACAGCACCACTCTCGTCTCCAGTTTTGGTTGGGTCTTAAAACTCAGTTTCATTGAGATAAATGGAGCTTAAAGGGAACCTATAGCCAGTTGATTAAAATTGCTCATTCTGTGTTAAGGAGTCCAGTAGGCGGTGTCACTTAATGGAATGGACTCTTTAGCATGGAAGCATCAAAGATTTCAATCAATAAATTACACATTATACTGTAATAGATGGTCATGGTCACAGGTTCCCCTTCATTGCAAACAACACCTGAATTGAAGAAAAGAGTGGAGCTGTTTCTGGAAGAAAGCAGACATTTATTTTGTAAGCCTGTACAATCCTTTTAAATGTGGCTTAGTCTATAGCACAGCCTGGGATGAACCTCAATAATTTGTTCTCTACAATTTTTATGCACAGTCCTATTCATATAACATTTGATAGATTCCAGAGTGATGTGACTGTATTAACATAATATTATACCAAAAAGCAACTCACAGAATGTGGATCCATTATCATGTTTTAATTTGGACTATTGTTCCCTGCAGTGTGAAGCGTGGCCCATCCACAGGAGCAGTGGTGACTGAACGTCCACGTTGTATAGTATCTGAGGAGGAATAACACACTAAGTGCTTATATGTGACCTTTGTAAAATCTTCTGTTAAGCAGATATAAACTAGTTCAGAACTAACTAGATCCACAACAGGGTATTAACGGAATGTATGGAGCATATTACACACCTGCCCATGTTCTGCTGTAAGTAACAGGAATTTATTTTTAATAAAGAGGATTCTTGTTTCATACTCACACCGTGTTTTCTTTATTTTGCCATTTAATAGTAAGTTCTATTTACGTTGCAACAATTTTCTTGTCTATCTCTGAACAGGTCGGTAAGAAGCTAGTAGACTTTGTAGCCTTTGAGCTACAAAAAGTATCTCTACCAAACATGCATTCCACTGATTTCATAGGGAACTGTATAATACTTTATTAAGGTATGTTCACATTGAGTAAAGCAGGTGGAAACTTCCCGAAACTTCGGACTCCGCTCGGAATCCAGCCTGCCTCAGTGTGTCAATGTGCGCTCTCCTCCACTCTGAGGCAGGGGGGATTCCGAGCGGAGTCCATGGCGGGGGCTCGCCGCAGAATTCCACCTGTTTTACTCAGTGTGAACAGACCATTGCTATGTGATGGAGCTGCAGTAAAATAATCCCACCATCAAAACATATCTCCTATCCACAGGAGAGGTGAAAAATAGCTGATCAGTGGGGTCTAACTGCTAAAACCATTGATCATGTAAATAGGGGTCCTATGTCCCCATGTTTGAATAGAGCAATGGTAGCCATAGCAATGGAGCAACACCTACAGTGCCACAAGAAGGAGGAGACTGGCACTGTTGCTGGACCATGGCAGGGTAAGGCTAGGTTCACACTGCGTTTTCAGCATCCGTTTAACGCATCCGTTTTTTGCAAAAAACGCATGAAAAACGGATTGCAAAAAACGGATTCATTTGTGTGCATCCGTTTTTCCATTATAAAAAAAAACGGATCCGTTTTTTTTGACGGACCAAAACGGACAAAAAAACGTTGCTGACCCTATTTTTCTGGACGTAAGAAAAAACGGATCCGTTAAACGGATGCTGAAAACGCAGTGTGAATCTAGCCTTAGTATATTTATAAGCGGTTATCCAGTGTTAGAAAAGTCTGACCATTTGTCTCTAGTTCAGGTGCGGTTTGCAGTTAAGCTTGATTCACTTCAATGGAACTAAGTAACAAAACCCCACCCAAACTGGAGACAACTGTGGTGCTGTCTCTGGAAGAAATTGGCCATGTTTGTGTAGTGCTAGATAACCCCTTTAACATGATGGCTGGATAAAGCTACATTAAACGTATCAAGTCACTGCTTCTTTCACAGGAAACCATCACTGAGGGTCCCAGTGGTCCGACCCCCCCACCCTTCTTTCTTCATGATCAGACAATCATTACTAATCCATAGTTTGGATTATAGGAAAACCCCTGTAGTGTTTATTCCTAGGGCCCAACAGATTAAAGATGATCACTAGATACCCATGAGAGAGAAACCAACATAGACATCCCATCAAGATGGCTCCTCAGAGGATGCTTCATATATTTATTATATCCTTCAAAATTGATCTGTGCAAAAACATCATTGCGATGATAGATGTTCTTTAACTTTCTATTCTCATTTATAGTAATTATTCCATAAAAGACAATCTCTTAAAATGATGCATTGGGAAGGCTGTTAAAAAGAAATTCAGTAAATGTTTCCTATAAATTATTTCCAAACCCGTAAAATGTTGTCTGCCCCCTGAACCAGTAATAGTCAAAGATTTATCTTAATATCTAAATCAAACATCATAAGGAGATCAGTGAGCTGTAAATATAATATATTACAACAGTAAATTATATAAGCATGGTAGAACCAATGTTATCCCAAACTGGTAGTGGTATTGCTGTATTTCCTCTATGTCCTGAATATGCAAAAGAGGAGCCCGTGGAGCCTCACTGAAGAGTCTCAAAACACATGACTAGCCAGATATCCCTCCGGGAAGGACCGGGTGCGCCCTTTTTACAGCTGCAAGTCCAGGTCCCACTGTGGGTCTAGTGATGCAAAGAGACAGCATGGATCTGTTTCCTTTTAGGCAATGAGAGCATAAAATGTATCCTGGCAAATATTAGTAAGTATGTGGGATGATGTGATTGATTAGTCATGGATGGTGGGAATGATGACTATTCTAGATGCTGAGCATCAGGGTGGACATTTGATGTAAGGCTATTGTGGCTGAGCATGCAGTGATAATGTAACCCTATGATCACCTTGGCCTATACACAGTCCCTGCTAAGCAGAAGGGATATTCAAATTAATTATTAAATTAATAAATTTTCCCCAGGCGTAGATATCATTACCCTCCTCCCAATTTTGATGGTGACCCTGGGGAAATGTCATGTTCCACATCATAATGACTTCAATATTTACTAGCATTCATACCTAACATACTATTAGTGGTGGTCATGCAAAGGTACAGCACAGGTGTTCTGCATTAGTTAATGGAAAAATGCGAAAGAATGGGGGAATTGGACTCCTTTTAAATCTAATATTGTCTGTCCAGTGTGTAGGTCATCAATTTTGTAAGGCTGGATGGCCTATTTAAAGCATTACTGTAATTTGATTAGTATGGGTCTCTGTGCCAAAACCCCAATGATCTCTAGATATAGCTGGAAGTGTGCGGCTGTGTGCTTCCCTCACTGGCTCGCCACTTAATCCAACTCATTGCAGGAGTTGGTCTCCATAGATTTATGATTGAGCTCATCTCCTGGAGTGACGTCCGCAGCTGCATGCTTCTCCCAGCTATATCTACAGACTGGCGGGGTCTCATGTTAACATGTCTCTATATCATGTGTTTTTTTTTCCTATCCAGGACTAGAGAAACCTGGCTGTTTTCATGTCTGCTGATAACTATTTAGTTCCCTAATTTTACGGCATATACACATTATAGCTCTGCGTCCCCATTCAAAAACTTTTTTTTAGCCAGAAGTCACAATGAACCGTTAATTGCGAATGAGATGATTCCAATTAGATAAACTGGGAAAGGGAAAGTCATGTTACTACATACAGCAGAAGGCATGTGTCCGAAACCACACTCCATGCCGTCACCAACAACCACACAATGTTGCTGGGATTATCAGCATTGCTAGGCTATTGGTGACCACATAGGGGCATGGTTTTGGCTGCATGCAGTATCTAACCCCCTACAGAGAAGTAAGGCAACGGTGTATATAATCATTCCTAGCAATTCTTAAAGTGTCACTGTCGTTTACATTTTTTTTGCAGAAATCAATAGTACAGGCGATTTTAAGAAACTTTGTGATTGAGTTTATTAGCCGAAAAAGCAGTTTGAAGCTCTCCCCCCATGGTTTTCATGGTTTTCTATAGAGAGGGGAGGGGTTGAGGGAGATGAGGCACCAAAACAGGACTAAAAAGAGTTAATTTACAGCTACATCACCGGGCTATCTCCTCTGAAGTCAGCACTGACCTCTCTGACCACTGAATACTGGCTTTCACACAGCTCCCACTGTGTAATCCTTTGTTCTCTGTTCCCCTCCCATAGGGGGGGGGGGGCTGGGGAAAGTCTTAAATGCAGATAATGGCATATTTGCCTAATAAACTCAGTTACAAAGTTTTCTTAAAATCGCCTGGACTATTGATTTCTGCAAAAAAAAAAAAAAGTGACAGTGACACTTTAAGAAAGTGATTATATGATGTTATCTTAATACTCTTCCTATGTGATGCTATTGCGTCTCACATATACATACAGTGAGGAAGTACTCTACATTGTCTTTACACAGAAAGTAACCACCCATGTCTGATCTCACTGCAGCACAAATTTAATCTCATAAACCGACCTATTATTATTATAGTAAAAGAACTGACCGACAAGTAAGTAAACCTAAATAAAGAAGAAGATGTACAGGAGTTCAGAGAAATAGTTGGGAACATTTGATGTTATGTTTTATAGCTTAACTATGGAACTAATTTGCATAACAGGTTTAGTTATTTTCTTGTTCCCATCCTAGTATTCCTAGATACAATGATATACTCACCCTTACTCCCCAGCACGCTGCACACGTGCATTCCCCGGTGATGGCCTAGCTACCACATATCTCTGAGGCTGTATGCAGATAGATAACAATGGAAGAAATAATTACAGGGTCTATAGCTCAGTGTTCCCCAAGCCGTGGCTCTCCAGCTGTTGCACAAGTACAACTCCCAGCATGCCCTGACAGCTGAACTGTGAGGTTTTTTATATCTTTACTATAATAATGACAGGTAGACATTGTGTGAGGTGAGGTCTACCATCCTATCACAGGTGAGATGGGGCTGACACGCATAGTTTTTAGACTTCCCATGTTTCGCTGTATGCTTTGATCTCGCTATAGGCGTTATTGTTCCTGAGAAGCATTCTAATAACAGACTTCTCCTGAACACTTCTAAGGGAGCCGTCCATGTAAATGTTTACTGTACAAACAGGGTTTTATCTCTCCGATAAGGAATATAAAACTGTGAATCCAGCCAGAGAAATACATTTTCCAGCGACAGTCCCCCTCTTGTCTCCATTCTGGGTGCAGGTTTTGCGAATCAGTTTAATTGAAGTGAATGGAGCTTAATTGCAAACCACACCTGACCTGGAGACAAGAGTCTTGCTGTCTCTGGAAAAAAGTGGCCATGTCTTTGTAGCGCTGGATAACCCCTTTAGGGTATATTCACATGGGCGGGCTCGCAGCGAGATTCTCGCTGCGAGCCCGGCAGGTCCTGTCAGTTCCCATAAACTACATACTTGCTGCGGTCTAAACGACCGCAGCGAGTATGTAATTATACCGCGCTTAACCCCTTCTACTCCCGCCGGCTGTAAGCAGCATACATTACCTGTCCTTGCTGCACGGGTCCGGCGTCCTGCTCTCCCGTCCGGCCAATTAGTGTGTTGCCCAGCCGCAGCCACTGATTGGCCGGGCGGGAGAGCAGGACGCCGGACCCGTGCAGCAAGGACAGGTAATGTATGCTGCTTACAGCCGGCGGGAGTAGAAGGGGTTAAGCGCGGTATAATTACATACTCGCTGCGGTCGTTTAGACCGCAGCAAGTATGTAGTTTATGGGAACTGACAGGACCTGCCGGGCTCGCAGCGAGAATCTCGCTGCGAGCCCGCCCGTGTGAATATACCCTTAAAGTGACTGTACCACCAGGCTCAGGCTAAAGCACTGGAGGCAGGCCGACCCACCCTTAGTGGGAGGAAAAATTAGCCCCTCTATGATAGGGTTCCATTGATTCTAATGAAGTCACATCATGGAGGGGCTGGGGTTTCTTCCCACTGGCGGTGGGTCGGCCCGCCTCCAGTGCTTCAGCCTGGGCCTGGTGGTACAGTCACTTTAAGAGCAGCTTTCAGATACCCCGGTCTTGATAAATCCCCCTTATGATGTTTATGTACAGTACAGACCAAAAGTTTGGGCACACCTTCGTATTCAAAGAGTTTTCTGTATTTTCATGACTATGAAAATTGTAGATTCACACTGAAGGCAACAAAACTATGAATTAACAAATGTAGAATTATATGCCGTATTTTTCGCTTTATAAGACGCACTTTTTATCAAGAAAATATCTTGCTAGAAAGTGCCTGCGTCTTATATACAGGAGACAGGGCAGCCCGACACAGTCAGACCACCCTGACACCTTCCCTGATAGTCTGGAAGGCTGCATCAGCTTTGCAGTCCTCTCCCTTCTCCTGTTGGTACTGATCAGTGAGATCAGTGCCCGGCAGGAGAGACATCTGGAGGGGATATACACGGCAACCTGCTGAAGGACTTTCGGAAGCTGAAGGACCTTCAGTGATGTCACAGTCGTGATTAGTCACATGACTGTGACATCAGCGAAGGTCCTACACTAAATGGTCACGTCTAAGTACAGAGCAGCAGAGGTATGTGTGTTATCGTGTGTGTGTGTGTTACCCTTTGTGTGTTGATATAACATTGTGTGTGCTTGTGGATATGTTTGTACAGCTGAGTGTGTGTAATACAGCTGAGCTGAGAGTGTATGGTGTAGCAGAGCTGAATGTGTAGCTGAGCTGAGAGTGTATGGTGTAGCAGAGCTGAGTGTGTAGCTGAGCTGAGAGTGTATGGTGTAGCAGAGCTGAGTGTGTGTTGTGCATGCAGCAGCTGTGTATGTGTAGATACAAGGCACTGTCATTTGAATAAACTTTGACCCCTTCACTGCATTATCCCATCATGACCTTAGACCACCAGGGAAGTTTAATTAGCATAAAATATTTTTCCCTGTTTTTCAGTGGTCCAAATCAGGGGTGCGTCTTATAGATAGGTGCGTCTTATAAAGCGAAAAATACGGTACTTAAAATATGTCTTATATTCTAGGTTCTTCAAAGTAGCCGCCTTTTGCTTTGTTTACTGCTTTGCACTCTTGGCATTCTCTTGATGAGCTTCGAGAGGTAGTCACCAGAAATGGTTTTTACTTCACCAGTGTGCCCTGTCAGATTTAATAATTCTTGCCTTATAAATGGGGTTGGGACCATCAGTTGTGTTGTGCAGCAGTCAGGTGGATACACGACTGGATAGTCCTACTGAATAGACTGTTAGAATTTGTATTATGGCAAGAAAAAAGCAGTAAAGGAAAATTAGTGGCCATCATTACTTTAAGAAATTAAGGTCAGTCCGAAAAATTGGGAAAACATTGAAAAGTTTCCCAAGTGCAGTTGCAAAAAGCATCAAGTGCTACAAAGAAACTGGCTGACATGAGGACCGCCCCAAGAAAGAAACACCAAGGGCCCTATTCCACCGGACGATTATCGTTCAGATTATCGTTAAATCGTTCGAATCTAAACGATAATTGTTCGGTTGAAATGCAGTTAACGATTAACGACCGAACGAGAAATCGTTGATCGCTTTATAAGACCTAGACCTATTTTTATCGTTGCTCGTTCACAAAATGTTCGCAAATCGTTCGCATTGAATGAGACATCGTTCGGTCGTTCACAATAGATACGAACGCAATAGCGAATAAATAGCGAAGAAAAAACAATCGCAGTTACGATCATAAGTAAGGATTATTGTTTCATGGAAATGAGTGAACGTTTTCAGGTCTTTCGCAATAGCGGTCGTTTGAGATCGTTAATAATTATGCGAACGATAATCGTCCAGTGGAATAGGGCCCCAAGAGTCACCTCTGCTGCGGAGGAGAAATTCATCCGAGTCCCCAGCCTCAGAAATCGCAGGTTACCAGCAGCTCAGATTAGAGACCAGGTCAATGCAGAGTCCTAGCACAGACACATCTCTACAACTGGTAAGAGGAGACTGTGTGCAGCAGCCTTCATGGTAAAATAGCTGCTAGGAAACCACTGCTAAGGACAGGCAACAAGCAGAAGAGACTTGCTTGGGCTAAAGAACACAAGGAATAGACATTAGACCAGTGGAAATCTCTGCTTTTGTCAGGTGAGTCCAAATTTGAGATCTTTGGTTCCAACCACTGTGTTTTGTGCAACGCAGAAAAGGAGGCCGGATTGACTCTACATGCCTGGTTGCCATTGTGAAGCATGGAGGTGGAGGTGTGATGGTGTGGGGGTGCTTTGCTGGTGACACCGTTGGGCATACTGAACCAGCATGGCTACCAAATACACCTCCAGGCTGTGTAAGGGCTATTTGACCAAAAAGGAGAGTGATGGGGTGCTACAAAATGGTTTAAGGTGAGCTGGACCGCAGAGTGAAGGCAAAAGGGCCAACAAGTGCTAAGCATCTCAGAGAACTCCTTTAAGACTGTTGGAAGACCATTTCAGGCGACTACTGCTTGAAGCTCATCAAGAGAATGCCAAGAGTGCAAAGCAGTCATCAAAGCAAAAGGTGGCTACTTTGAAGAACCTAGAATATAAGACATATTTCCAGTTAGATATAAAATTCCACATGTGTAAATTCATAGTTTTGATGCCCTCAGTGTGAATCTACAATTAGTCATGAAAATACAGAAAACTCTTTGAATGAGAAGTTGTGTCCAAACTTTTGTACTGTACAATAGATATCAGTAGTACCAGTCAGCAGCTGTGGAGAGTGGTGCAGTCTAGCTCCATTCTAATTACTGGTTTCAAAGCAAATAGTTCTGACTATTATAAAGATGCTTCACCCACAGGAACATGTTGTAACTGCTTAAAAGCTTGTGTTACAGATAAGTGTCCGCTAAGATAACAGATCATAGATAAATCTCTAAATATTATTAGATTCATTTTAGAATATTTATGGGCAGGCTGGGGCTGTCACTTTGATGCACTGTTTATGTAGTTTCACCAGAAGGTGGCAGCGTTCACAAGTCTGGGCACACAATACTAGAACTTTCAAACTAGTTTTCTTGCATATATCACTGATGCAGCCAAATAGTGTCAGCATTGCCCATAGCAACAAAATTTCTCATGTTTTCCATTAAAAAGAATAAGGGTAACTTAGATTACTGTGAGCAATGCTGGTCACGTTTAGGTAGCACTATGAAGCAAAGACAACAGGTCTAGAACGACTTCTGTGCACACACATTTTCGGTTACATTAAAGGGAACCTGTCACCCCCCTTGCCGGGGTGACAGGCTCCCGACCCCGTTAGAGCCCCCTATACTCACCTAATCCCGCCGGGTCCCGCTTCTGGATCCGGTCGGGTGATGAAGATCTCAGCCGCTGCAGCCCGGCGCGCGCGCTGAGAGATGAGTCCAACGCTCATAGAGAATGACAGAGCGCTGGACTCTCCCGTCATTCTCTATGAGCGTTGGACTCATCTCTCAGCGCGCGCGCCGGGCTGCAGCGGCTGAGATCTCCGTCACCCGACCACCTCCAGAAGCGGGACCCGGCGGGATTAGGTGAGTATAGGGGGCTCTAACGGGGGCCGGGAGCCTGTCACCCCGACACGGGGGGTGACAGGTTCCCTTTAAAGCATATTTCCTGTAATTTGTATGAAGTTCCATGTGGGAATATGCATCATATACAGGATAGTTTTTTGAGGAGTTTAGGTTATTCCCACCCAAGGAGAAATGCACTTGAATGTATATATGAATATATGAATCTTCAGCAAAAACCTGGATCCCTATTTCTCTCTGCCTATTCGGAAAACCGAGGTTCCTGTGTGAACTAGGAAGTATCTGTATACAAGTACACGATGTTCCAAATTGTTATATTTATTGTTTGTTTGTGCTAGGATTTGGACGTTATTACAAGTGAAGGTACAGACAATGACAATGGCTTTTATATATGTTTTGAAAAAAATACAAAATTATGTTGTTCCAAATCATTATTCATGGTGAATTTTGGAAAACATTCTGTGGGTGAGAATAACATTTATATAATTTCAAAAAGAGATCTGATATCTGCTGCATTCACAGATATACACAAACTAAAAAATATTATATTTACAGACCACATTACACCATGATAGATGGGTCCATCTCTGAGAAGACTTTCTTATCCATTGATTTTGTCCATATGTCCCTGTGTAGTTTTCACTTTTCCCATGTATTAGTATTTTTTAGCATGCCAGAGCTGTTAGTTTGAGGTATATTGATGGCCACTCCCATAGACCTTCTACATGAGGATGCTCCATGAGGTGGTCAAACTGTGTTTTTTTTTACAGCATTGTTTTGCCTGAAAGTTATCTTATTTTAAAAGACATGATTCTTATGACACCGTGCCAGAAAATGCTCACTTAGGAACTCCACATATCATTTAGAGGTCTATTTGGACAAACTTTAGGGAACCTTAAAGGGGAACTCCAGATAAGAAAAACTTATTTTCTATCAAAAGTACATTAAAAGTTATATAGATGTGTCTATACAATGTATTACCATATCTGTGCGGTTCTGCCACACTGGTAGCTGATAGAAATCCAGGAAGTGAAGAAAAATGGCCTCTGTGCCAATCCACATTGTCTCCTGCTCCTTCTGCTCTCCCACCTCAGGAGACAAATATTCCATGCCTCTGTCTCACACTGTGTTTTTGCTGAGCACAGGCTGATGATGCAGACAGGGGGCAGGGCATGATGTCACAGGAGGCTTGGCTGGATAACCCAATCCCCTGAGTGATCTACCATCTCTGACCAGCCAGAAGCAGATGCAGCACTAATTTTACTGATTGTGATGGGTGGGGGGTTGTGATGATCAGCTGAGGGAAAGCATTGTATTCTAGGAAATGCTCAACCAGGAAGGACAGAAATACAATACAGAAATCCCCCCACCCCGTCGAATAGCGCAATACCCCGGCCCATAGAATGGGGTCTATGGAGCCGGCGGAAAGGAGCGCGGCCGTGCGCGCAGACAGCCGACGGAATTCCGTAGTGTGAACCCACCCTAATAGTGTTTAGGAAACCTGTCAAAATGGCAACATTATCTGATCCCAAGCGCTCGTTTGATTCTCCCCTTATAATGTTCCTCTATGCCCCATATAGTAATAACGCCTCCTTTGCTCCCTGTTTAGTAATATTGTCCCCTGTGTATCATATAGTAATAATGCCCCCTTAGCCCCCCCCATATCATTTATCCATGCTTTCACCTTTAAAACAATTATGCAAATGTATACAATGCTCTCAAAATGTTATGCAAAACGCAGGAACGCAAAAAGTTGTGCTAATTTTATGCTGAAACCTACAAAGAAAACACTGATAAATTCTCCCATTTGTGTTTATAAGAGGCCCGTGATCCTGAAGTGTACTAAAGGTTATTTCCAGATGGGAGAAAAGAACCTGTCACTGGCCACTAATCTAGATGAGGTGACGTAAATTCCTCCCAGTGTTACAGTGAAGGTACAACCAGTAAGAGAACTGGAAAAATTCTGCAATACACCTAACTTCCTGTACGTGAAATTAGTACATGTTCCAGGACATCCTTAGGCCACATTTACACCTCTGTTGTCCCATTACACGTACTCCCGCAGCAACAGGCAGGGACACACAGTCATTTGTAGCACAAACCCCTTCATTCAAAATAAGGGATCCAAGCCACAAATGTGGGCCGTATTTTGGATCACTAGTATTTTCCTGGTCCACATCATTAAAGTTGTTGGCTAGTGAAAAACTTTTTCTCTCAAATCAATTGATATCAGAAAGTCATATAGATTTGTAATTTACTTCTATTTAAAAATCTCAAGTCTTTCCATACTTATAAGCTACTATATCTCCTTTTCCTCTCCTGTTTTATTTATATTCAGACACAGTGCTCTCTGCTGACATCTCTGGCTGAGTCAGGAACAGTCCAGAGCAGGGGAGGTTTTCTATGGGGATTCATAGAAAACCGAGACAAAGTTCCTGTCCCAGCCAGAGATGTCAGCAGAGAGCACTGTGTCAGACTGAAAATAAAACATTTCCTGCAGGGCATACAGCAGCTAATAAGTATGGGAAGACTTGACATTTTTTAATAGAAGTAAATTACAAATCTATATAACTTTCTGATATCAGTTGATTTGAAAGAAAAAGATTTTTTGCTTGATAACCTCTTTAACCAAAGGCCATAGAATTGAATAGGCCTACAAATATGGACAGATTTAGCAGATGTGTGAAAGGAGCCTAAGTAAAAAGGGGTCTGAGTAAAAACTTGGTTTGTTGGTATAATGAAAGTGACTCTGTATCCACCAACCCACTCCCCCAAACCTCTGGTACTGTCCGTTTGATGAGAGTAGGTCCTTCCTGGTCGTATCTTTTAAAATGCACCGATGCCTTAGGGTAAAAAATTATCTTTTAATCTGTAACTGCCGAGTCAATGTGGCGTGGCCTAGAGTGCCTGTACCCCTGGTCTGTGACGCCTCTCCTTTCTTCCTTCCCACTCTCCTCATCATTAGGAACGCCCCCAGGCAATATTCCTCCTATTCATCGCTTGTCTAAACAGTGCAGCTGTGCATTAATGATCCGAAGCAGCACATGCAAATATAAGCAATGAATAGGAGAAATCCTGCCAGGGGCATTCCTAATGAGGAGGGTGGGAAGGAAGAAAAGAGAGATGTTGCAGGCCACTCCACATTGACTCAGCAGCTGCAGGTTAAAAAAATCATTTTTACCCTAACCAAGGCATTTTAAAAGACATGACCAGGCTTACTTTCATCAAAAGGACGGTACCAGCAGTTTGAGGGGGGATTGGTGGATACAGTGTTCCTTTAAGAACGACCTGTTTGGGAAGAGAAGCTTTCATTGGGATACAAAATGGAATAGCCTGGCCCCCACTACTGGACATCCAGTACTAGCGCACTAGGAAACAGTAGTTTTGAAGGCTCTGTAGATCATTTCTTATATAAGACCTGCTCACAGGCCATATCTGCCATGAAGTGAGGTAAATATATCTCCTTAGTCCTTATACTGTCTAGCATCTTCTGCAACACCTCACTCCCCTCAGACCTGTAAATGATGAGTGGACACACATGTAGGACAGAGAAAGCAGTGATTATATGCTAACTTATGACTATGATCTAGAGGTACTGTATATAGTTCAGTTTGCTGGTACGGTTATATACTACAGATTTTGTGCATGCAAGCCTTTCCTACTTTTTTTTAACAGCAGCAGGAACCCAATTCAGTTTTCACTTTAGGCAACAGAAAAGCTAGAATCAGCTCCGTCTGAATTTTAGCACTAAACTTGCCTTAGGGCCGTAATAGAAGGCCAGACTCCACACTGTAAGCTTACAGAGGCTATACATGGCTCCATAATCACACACACTGGGCTGCATAGAAATTATTAGATAAAAAAATAAAGATGTATGCCTACTTGTCCAAGCTCCTCCAGAGTCCTCCTGCCTGTTCCGTGCTGACACTTTTGCAGTGACAGGCTGCTCAGCCAATCGCTTACCAAGTGGCCTGTCACTGCAGAGGGGAGGGTAGATAGGTAAGGATAAATATTTTCCCTTACCCTTTCATCAGCCATAGGCCACGCATTACCATCATACGGAGCACAATGCACGGTCAGTGGGCAATGATTTTTTTTTATAAAAGACGATCATTCACTTCCGTCTTTATCTCGAAAAAGACCCCCACCACCTTCCTTATTTTCATTAAAAGATTCTAAAATCTTGTCTAATTCTGAACTCCTCTCTAGCACCTGTTTACTACCAGGCCAGTATTACACGTCCTATACCTTGGTTACTTTGTGGTGATCTTCTTTTACATGTAGCATAGTTTACACAATTACTAGATAGTGGGTGGGTTAGATATTATAATTGGGGAGTTTTGGGCCAGTGGGGGTTTTCTTTTTGAGACTGTAGCTTTTTTTATGTGATGCATTTTGTGAGATGCTATGAAGATGTTTGGTGAAGCTGATTTTACGCTGCTCCCACCATGACCACCATGGCTCAGCAAAGGGAGTGTAGATAAAATGTTGTTCTCAGCCAATAGCAAGCAGTGACTAAAGTGACCTGAATGACACCCAGCCAATTAAAAGCAAAACTGGAAAATATAAAAGTCCAGGAGTCCCCAAACATTCTCCTCAGGAGGTGGAGGTTCCCTGTTGTACCTGTATTAGAGGCTTGAGGTTTATGTTAGTATCAATTCTCCACAATGTCTCTTAGGTTTCGATTACTCAGTAAACAGAACACAGGGCTGCTCGGCTGGGGTATCTAGATAGTTGGTATTTACAGGTTTTTTTGCATGCATGTAGGTTGTGTTCATACATGTGGTTATTTATAGTGGACTGAGAATATGTACAGCACCTAGTTCTCAGTAGCGAAGTGATAAGAAGGAAAAAAAACAACAAAAAAAAACATCACTTATCTCATTGGCATCTTCACATGTAACTCAGGAAACTTCTGTAATATCCACGCACACAAAAAAGCAATTCTGTCACTGGGGCATTGGTGGACAAGAGATACAAAAGCAATGACTTTTTAATACAACATTCTGTATTATCTCAAGTCATACAATGTGAGTGTGGAAATGGGTCAGTCAGAAAGCACTTTACATAAGATCATGATCATAGCATTCACCATGTAAAGGTGCAGTTTACTTCTTCACCACGGATTTACTCATTGAAATGCTTTAACCAATAGCCATCACAGCACTTAAATGCCTCATTGATCAGTCAGGCAAATTTCCAGAGCCGGATTGGCCAGTTAACGCCTTGGGGACTGGGCAGGAGGCAAAAAAGTGAATGTACCATGAGGACTACAGATGAGCAAATGTACGGTAGGAATAAAGTGAAGTCCTTCGTTCCTATCTGCTTTCTGCTCATTAGTCCTGGGAAACGTATCTGTTTCCCAGAACTGGATCCAGCATTTCCCAGGGAGGGGCAGCACGGAGCCGAGTAGACTTTGAAGCCCACAGCCTGATGAGCAGAATGGCGATAGAGCAAAGCGCTTCGCTTCGTCCCTATTGTAAATTCGCTAATGAGGACTATGGAAATTTTTGTGTTTCAGTACCTTATCGGGACCGGGATACTGTCCTGTGACATTTTGTTCTAGTGCACCAGCCCGGCTCTATGCACTGGGTGCAGGCCCAGTGCTCCCAGTATGACAACATCCCCTACGCTCTGTGACGCAGCCCCGTTTGATTCTAATGTAGGCGCATCACCAAGGGGAGGGGGATGTTGTTACACTATAATAATATATCATAAATAATAATAATTTCCATGGTCCTCATGGCACATTCACTCTAAAGGGTACTCAGGTGCTTTCATTGAGATATATAATACCCCACAAGAAGCTGTGTATTTCACTACCTGAGGTCTGAGTGTCAACCCCCATGTCTGCAACAAACATTGCTATTTTGCGCTAATACGTCCCATTCTGGTCCTGTCTGCTATGATCTTTGCTTTGGGCTGGTCCCCTTCCTGACGTTACCGATTATGCTTATTGGCTGAGCATTCCTCCCAATGCTTTGTCTCCATGCACATACCAAATTCTTCCTGCCATTCACAATGCCCTAATCCAATCTGCACTGCAAACACACACTGTGTAAGGCAGGGGAAGATGAGAGTGAGTGTAGGAGCGTCTAGTCATCACAGTAGGGGTGGGTTCACACTACTGAATCCGCGTAGATAAGTTCCAGAGGATTCTGTCGCTCGTACCTGCGCGTGCCATAGACACCATTCTATGGGCGCCAGATTCAGCCTTCTGCCAAAATAACTGACAAGTCAATTCTTTTAGCGGATGTCGGAATTCACCTGCCCATAGAATGGGTGGAGATGCGCATCACCGTAAACTGGTACGAGAGATGGCCGAACTTATCCGTGCGGATTCCGTAGTGTGAACCCACCCTAGGAGTGTAACATCAGGAGTGGAGAACAGGGAGGATGTATCAGAATTAGTAGTAGTGGTAGACAGCATCACACAGCCTGCTACCAAACTTTTACACTCCATTGGAGAGGGTTCCAGAATATTTCAAAGAAAGATTTTTGGCACATTCACCACTTTGGCAATGAGGTAGGACAATTGAACTGTGTCTCCGTAATTTTTTTTTCTTTATAATTCTCCAGTGGATAATCCCTTTAATTATTATAATTACAAAATGACTTACATTCATGATGATATAATTCTACACAATTCTATTTAGTTTACACCATCCCTTATTTTGTGTAAAATACAAAGTTGTCTTTCTACACAAAACAAACAGTTTAACACAGGAAGTTTTCTTTATTTCAAAGTCCATACACTAACATCTGTAGAAAGACGAAGAGTTGACGTGAGACCTTCAGCTGCACCGCCATCTGATTTAATCAGACATCTTGCCCAAGTTCGGGTGTAACAAAATCAGCGTAGGTCGATAACTTGTCTTTGACATTTCAAAAATATTCAGCTCAGAGTTAATGTGGAAACATGCAGATAACATCCTAATGTTTTCATGTCAATGGGGACAGCAAGGAAACAGCAGCCCGCAGGGCACCCCCTCCTCACCCATGACTGCTTTTATATTTTTGAAAAATGTATTTCATTTGACATAACAAAAACTCTTTGGGATTTGTATTTCTGTGTATAATAGAACTGCTACATTCTGTTAAACTTCTGTTTTTCCATGAAGACAACAAACTATATTTATTAGGTGTAGTATATAATGCTTGACCCCCAAAAGCCACAATAGAGGCAGTATAACATTTCTCTGCAATTTCACAACGGAACACCCCCCCCCAACACACACGAAAGGTGCCATTTTTTTGTAGAACAAACATGTCCTATTTTGACCACATTTGCGGTTTAGGCTCCTATAGTATTGGGTGAACTGAACTGTTCTGTAATACAGAGCGATACATGCAGGCACTATACAAAATTACACTGTTTTTCATGTACTCTTAACAGTTCAACATTACATGTATTCAACCACTTCATCACACTGACAATAAATACTCACCACCACCAATGTTATATTATCATTCTCCCCCCCCCCCCCCCCCCCCCCAAATGCACAGCTGGGCATGTCCCTGCAAAATGGCCTCAATTGTCTATAAGGAGTCACTATGCCAGTGAAGCCCCTATATCCAGTGCATTTGTGCGACAGATAAACTAGCTGTATTTAATGTTCATATGTAAATCTTCCACTTCATATTGCCACATAGTGCGATGTACAGGATTGTCCGATAGATCACTGATCTTCACAGCACGAAGAATGGGCTCAGGGCTGCAGGATAACACAGAGCCCATCACCATTACATACTTTCCTATGAAAGGAAGAAGAAAAAAAGTGTTAGATGCCAGCTATCCTTCAAAGGGTTTTTTTTCCGGCAAAAAACAAACTGATAAATGTTTCACAGAACAATCAGCGCCCTCGATGATTAGCTGTTTATTTTAGCAGCTGACTCTGTTCACTGTGTAGTGGCTGTACCTGGTTACTGGAGCTCAGTAGCTGAACTACAGGTACACGTCACCACCTCTACACAGTGAACACAGCACACTGACTTTTAAGGGCCCGTTCACTGTGTAGTTAGTAACTAATCTGTTTTGTACAGAAAACGCCTTCAAAAAGACATCATAACTCCATCATAAGACATAATAAACTTTATCCAGTCATTGTATTCTGGGCCATCAGGGGGCGGATCGGTGCACTGAGGGTGGTAGTCCCACCCCTAGTGCACCAAAACACCTAAAAAGCCTAAAAATTATACTCCTAACAACACAGAAATGGTGCTGAGGATGAATGTAAGAAGCCTTCATCATCAGAGCTCCGTGCAAAATAGGGACATATCAGCAGGTTATTTTTCCCCTCAGTATGTGCAGGTGCACTTTACTAAACATCTGGCACACCACATGGCGTCATACTATGTAAATAAATGTCATAACCCATTAACAGCATGTAACTGTCACTGAATGATACTGGAGCAATCCCTAAGAGGAAAAAACGTGACAAGATACACACAGACCTTGGCCTGTTCTATGCAAAGCACTATTTAGATAAAAATTAAATTTAACACAACGTAAAACATGTGTCTTCCAGGAACTGCCCCGAGTTCTTATAAGTGGATGTAAATAGTCACATATGGAATTTATAGTTTTCAGATAACTCATCGGGGACAAAGCTCAGTTTATCACTAGAAACAGTTTAGAAACAGAATATGAAAACTAGATCTTTGAGAGGTTAAAGAAAAAAATCTTGGAAAAAAAAAATATATATAAAAAAATATATAAAAGTATACTTCCAGGACGCTGCACAGCAGGCAAAAAGAGGTAAATTACATAAAACAAGGGAATATAAAACAGGAAATACTGAAACAATAAACCTCAGCTGAGAAATACAGTATATAAACAAGTGAGATATATAAAGCAAAATTTTCCCACAAGAAATCACTAAAATACAGACAATCCCCAAAAATATTTTTATTCTCAACAACATGTAAAACAAATGAAACAAACATTTACAACCAGCTGTACAGTATATGTCATATTATAAGTTACTGTACAGTATAGCAATCAGCATGTGGAGTATAATGTATAGTAAGTGCATGAACCTGAAGAAACAGCAGCAGTTTGTAGATACAGGATGGAGCTGCAAATCCCCCATAATGCAGTAGTGTAGCACAACAGGTTAGAATAGGGAAGCAGGGCTGCTGTCAGAGGTCTGTGTGGTCACATGACAGCAATAGGGAAGGTGTGTGTGTTCAGCATGGACCAATCAGGAAGTTAGAATTACAGAACTGTGCAGGAGGACAGTGATGGGATAGAAACTACTCTATACAGCAGTGTGAATGGCTGAGTGTAAGTGTAGGCACATTATAGCAGCAGTGTGTATAGCTGTGTGTAAGTGCAGGCACATTAAAGCAGCAGTGTGTATAGCTGTGTGTAAGTGCAGGCACATTATAGCAGGAATGGAGAGGATGGGAAACTCAAGGGCTGATAGAGACTGCAGGGAGCATGAAGAAGCAGGGTATATGTGGGCACATAAATGCAGCACTCTGTCCAGGGAGAAAGAGTTTACAGCTATGGAGAGATTACCGCCACAGTCCTGTCCCCTGATGTAAGCCCCAGCCTGAAGTGGATCTGCTATGATTTGGAAGGTGAGGGAGACTTCTTGGATTGGAGTACAGGGCTGTAGACAACGCTATGCAGATGACCTCGTCCCCTACTCCTGCTCCTGCTCCCACCCAGTACAAGCTAAAGCTTTGGCTGTCCAGGCATGATGGGAGTTGTAGTTTAGCAACAGCTGGAGAGCCAAGGTTCCCTACCCCTGTGCTACCTAAACCACAGACAGCATGAAACACTGATAGGCTCATTCTAAAACATCTCAAGATAAGCGGTAATAAACCTGGCTAGGGACAGGGCCCTGAACCATCAGGACAGACCTCAGTGGCTTCTCCCCACCCTGCTGGCCTTAAACTGGAAACCAGCTTCAAGACAGCTCTCTAATTCCAATTGAATCAGACCCAATTGTGCACAGGCAGCTAGTTAGCATTTCATGCTGCCTGTGGTAGGTTCCCTTTAAAGTGTCCCTGTCATTAAAAAGGGTTTTTCAGCCAAAACAGACTGATCTGCGCTACCTGCACTACACAGGGAATATGGCTGGAAGCAGTTTGTCTCTGTTGCAATGTATAACTGCAGCTCAGCTCCTATTCACATAAACGGGAGATGTGCTGCAGTTAGAGGTCGCCACTGCTATACAATGAATGAAAGCAATCTGCTTATGGCCCTGCTCACTGGGTAGTGAGATCAGCTGATCAGCGTGGGTGTCGGCACCACCAATCAGTGAAAAGCTTTGATTGGTTGAGGTGCAGAGACTGCCACTAGTCCCTAGAATAATTGCTTTTCTCCCTGTCACTTCTCACTGCAGGATGCAGGCTCCATACACTTTACGGGTAGGTTCACACTACGGAATTCACGTGGATAAATTCCAGCGGATTCTGTGGCTCGTACCCGTTCACGGCGGCGCACATATCCGCCAGCTCCATAGACACCATTCTATGGCCGGGGCGATTCCGCCGAAAGAATAGACATGTCAGTTGTTTCGGCAGATTGGCACGGGCAGATAAGCGCCGCCGGGAATGGGTACGAGTGACGGAATCTGCTGGAACTTACCTGGGCGGATTCCGTAGTGTGAACCTACCCTACGAATGAAGCTCCTACAGCAAGGAGATAATACTAATCTACTTTTCCACAGCAGCTTATGATGATCATCATTATGAAATCCATCACATCGTGACGGATTTCGCCCTTTGGCCATGTGCTCCACCATCACAATTTTTCCGGATTTATTGAAAAAATTTTTTGCAGTTTACAGGCACTATGAAGGAGAATTGGGTATTTTCTCTGGTTTCCATCACAGGGACTTTCCATCTGGTCTCTAGTTTTCAGTAATTCCACTGCAGCGCTCCTTATGCTATAACACTGAAGATGTAAGATGAGTGACGGGAGGAAGCCTTCTATCTGCATTATCTGTGTAAGAGGTGACACTCCAAGAAGATATCCACAGGGATAACTAGAGGCGTCAGGGGGGTCTGGAGAAACATTACCCCATGGAGACTCCAATAAAACAATCCCGAGGCCTCTCCATCTGTGCTGGACGCCCATACAAAAATAAAAGATTGCTCAGTCACTTCTCTATAACGTTACATAAGTACAAAATCAATCAATAATGTTCCTAAACCAGAGATTGCAGCAACCAGGGAGAGGACTGTGCAGCTTATAGTCACTTTTGTAGAAACTTCCTTCCAGTCCGTGCCTCACCATCCACTGTAGGGCACCTCACTGGTGAGACCCACCTTAAGCCCCTATTTCATGGGGCAACTGTGAGGAGCAAACGAGCACTGTCAGCGCTTGTTTGCTGCTCGTTCCTCGCAGGTGAGAGCTGGGGTTGCGGGGAGGTGGGGGGGGGGGGGGGGGGCTGCCAGTGATCGCTAGATCATCCGGGCAGCCCATAGCAGATAGCAGCGGTCTGCTGCCACCACCCCTATTCCACAGAGCGACTATATAAAGGGGGTTGTCTTTCAAGATGTTGAAAGACAAACGACTACAACGATCAGCCGACATCGTTCATGTCAGCTGATCGTTGTGTTCTATCACACAGGACGATTATCGGCCGAATACAGACAATAATTGTTCAGTGTAATAGGGCCTTTAGAGTGTGAGAAGATCCGGTCTGATATCCACTCAGCACAGATCACCTATGGTGGGGCAGGCAGCAGTGGAGACATTAGCAGCTGTTTAGGTCACTTAAAGGGCTCCTATAGGAATAGAAAACAGAACTGCTTTCATAAGCAGCACCACACCTGTTTCACAGGTTGCGTTGCAGTATTACAACTTAAACCATAATACCACACAGAAACTATGGACAAGTGTTGCTGTTTCTGTGAGAAAGCAATTATATCTTTTGAATCTTGGATAACCCCTTTAAGATCAGGCCTAAAGGCTCCCATACACCTTCTATAATTGACTGTCCAGCCGCCCTCCCCATACACAAGAATGCTCAGCGCTCACTGTCAATACTGATTATTACCAATGGCCACATATGACCCCACCATTACCAAGGCCTCTGGGTACACTTCCTCCACCTCTCCTCCCTACTCTTGTGATGTGGCACTAGTTGTACAGATGCTCATAGCACCCGCAACATGGCATAGGAAGGGGCACCTGCTCTGCTACAGATATGTGGGTGTGGGGAGGGGCACCTGCTACAGATATGTCAATATGAGGAGGCACACCTGCTAAAGATATTGTGGTATCCCACCACGGATGTTGCTAGTCTATACACCCCTCGCAAACACCTGTACTTCAAGTAAAGTGGTAATGAAGTTATTCCTAAGTTTTGCTACTAGATGACTGTTCTCTACCTATCTCTATTCTCCTTTCTTTTCTCTGCACTTTCTTCTCCACCACTCACAGGAGATATTACACACCCTGTAGGAAGTTGTCACATGGGGAGAGAAAGTACACGCCCACACTTATCCACTTAAGTCTTATCCAAGTCTTGTTAGAGAGGACAAATGACAAGACGTTCCCCTCCTGTAGTTCAGCTGGGCCCTGGCTTTGCCAGGTTCCCCCACCTGTCCAGTGTAGTTTACTCGGGAGTGTGGTAGTGGACAGACATATGGGAAACACAGAGACTCTTTTCTTCTCTAAAGCAACACTTATTATTATGCAATGCTAAACCACTCAGGAGAGGACAAGTCAGAGATCACCCCAACCCACGTCATTGAATGTCTCTAAAAGTGCAGGACAGTATTCTGAAACAAGAGGAACTGGTTGGGATAGAGCCAAATTACTACAAGCCTACGTACTCTATCTCACAGTGCAGGTGTAACCAGGTAATTTTGGCCACCTTACTCAACTCAGGTAACAAGGTCTGGGGCTTGTGTCACCCTAGGAAGACTTCTCACCCAACACTGTAGGGCAATAGCAACAACAAAGGTGGAAACAGGCACAAGTAGTCTTCTACTTTCAAGTATTCTACTTGTTCTTCTAAAGTTCCGGCACAGCACACTTCTACCCTGGGTTTGCACAGCTCTTCTGCTCCAAAAGCTCTTAACGTGGATTGAGTCTGGTCGTCAGAAGTCTATTATCTGCTACTGTACTAAGTATTCCTGAAGTAATGATGATTTTATTTATGGTAACAGGACTTATTGTTCTGGCACCTACACAGTCGTTACACCCTCCTTGGGTCATCTCCCCTTTCTGTGGGCAGTGGTACCGATAGTCCTGGTGGGTCACAACTCCACTCCGGACCACCGTGGTAAGTACCCAAGGGACCCCCTCACAGCCCGGCAGGTCACCGACCACAGAGGAAAGGGTATAGCCAGCCTTCCTAAAATAAAAGCAGGTGTGCCCCCATACCTGTGTGCCCAACCGCCGGCACTGGCGTCACAACAACCTAACATCCTGCTGAGCTACACTCCGACCAACCAGCACAGTAGTGGCGCCACACAGCACCATCTGGCAAGTGACTGGTGGACCATAGGGCTCCACAATATGACATGGTGAGGGGCATCTACTACAGATATAAAGGTAGGAAGGGGCACCTGCTACAGATATGACAGGGGTGAGAGGAGGGGCACCTGCTACAGATATGAGGGTGGGGGGGAGGGAGGGGCACCTGCTACAGATATGAGGGTGGGGGGGAGGGAGGGGCACCTGCTACAGATATACTGGTGGGTGGATGGGGAGAGGCACCTGCTACAGGTGGGAAGGGCACCTGCTACAGATATGAGGAGGGGTGGGTGGGAAGGGCACCTGCTACAGATATGAGATGGGGTGGGTGGGGAGAGGCACCTGCTACAGATATGCGGGTGGGTGAGTGGGTAGGGGCACCTGCTACAGGCCCATAACCTTATGTGTGCTCTACTATGTACCCTCTGTGTTGGGCTGCTGAGGGTCTGGGTGTACTGGTGCCCACAGTCCAGGACAGGCAGCAGATATCAGGGCTGGGCAGCTCACCCCCTGCGGTGCCCGCATACCTGGCTCCAGGCACGGCTTTCCCTTGGGCACCCTGTCCGCCCCGCACACAGTGAAGGTGTGGGTGTCGTCGGTCATGCGCACTGTGATCCCCCGCTCCGGCCGCACCTGGAGGACGCTGCCCTGCATCCACACCACGCTGACCTCCAGCTCCCCGCCGCCGGGAGATCTCTCCATCCAGAAGGAGGGCGCCGCCCCCGGCCGCTTCTTACACTCCCTCAGCTGTGCCGCCAGCATCTTCACCGGAGGAGAGCTGAAGTGTCCGGCCCCAGCCTGCGTTACAGACGCGGCCGCCATGTAGTGTCCCGTCCCCGCTTCAAATATCCGCGCTGTGCTGACGGACCCTGACCGCCACAAGAGCGTGCCCCGCCGCTGTATACTTGTCTCTTATCTCAGCGGCCGCCATCTTGGTGTAGACTCAGGTCTACACATTTTTCAAGCCCTGTAGATAAACAATGGCAGCTGGTAGGAATATAGTAACGCAGTCTCGTTCCTTTGAGTAATAGGACAGTCTTGATAAATGTGGTCTTAAAATGCATGCATGGCTTTGTTATGCCCAGTCCCTATTCTTTGTAATGGGCGCTATGCCTGGCGTATATAAGGCACTGGAAGGCCTCGTTCAAACGCTGTATATTTTTAATAAATAACAGGCGTTGTTTCAGATTGCAACACTGTACACTATTTATTGAAAGAGAAAATTCAGATAGTTTCCTATGGAATCCCGGATGGAGTGTATACACACTGTATACACTCTGGCCAGGATTCCATGCGGCCGCACAGAAAACTGACATGGCAATTTTGTGCGGCTGCTATTCATTGAATGTAAAGTGCAGCCGTACTTTACATTGTCTGCTATGGTTAATTGGAACACGGCACTGCAGTACTAGCCAGGGTCAATTTCACAGACAGTGGCCGTTCTGTGACACAGCCATGTCAAAGAACGGCTGCTGTCTTACAGAGACTGAAAATGGCCATAGACTGTAATAGACCTATGCATGCCAATCGTTACTCCATACCTTCCAGTATGCAGCCAAGATCCATAGAACCCCTGACAAAGCAGGGTTCTCCTTTTTTTCATTGCCGCATTCCAATTTTTTTTATTCACATATGACAGATCCGGAACACTGGTGAAGGCAAGGGGAGCGGGAGAAAGAAAGAGGAGAGGCGTTGCAGGCCTAGGGCACAGACGCTCTATGCTACGCCTCATTGACACCGCTGCTCATTAAGAAAAAAACGCTCTCACCCCAACCACACAACCAAGCGGATTTTGAGTCAAACGAACGGGAAGAATTGTCAGTAATCAAATGGTACCAATGGCTTTAACTATTTAATATTATTGGCGTGTTTTCGGCCATGATCTCCCTAGATTGTTTTTTATACTTGGTAACATTCTTAATGTCACAGAACGGTTGTAAAAGACTTTTTTCGAGAGCGTTGGTTAAATTCCAAGATAAAATAGTTGACAGAAGAAACAGTTAGGTGCTTTCCATTGAATTAGTGCCTCACATTTGTCAATAAGTCACTTCGGTATGTAACTTATAGGGTGTATTCATACCTGCCCATGTGACTAACCCCTTCCTGAGATCACAATAAACTCTTCTATTATAACGTATGGGTTTGATCTAGATGAGAATTAATGATGGAATTTTATGAAGTTTTGGTACGGGATGTCACTCTGTAAATACTGCGCCTCCTGTGAATGCATTACTGTTATTACAGAGATCTGGCAATATTGTGCACCCCGGTGCCAAAAACAACCGGACATACCAGATTTCCCTGTGTAGGACTTTTTCTCACCAATATTTTAAGGGAACACTGTTCATTCTGGGTGGTCCGGCAGCCTACGTAATGCTATCATTTCCTGTGGGATTGTCGATTAGACTAGAAGAAAGACATCAAATGCAGTCAATGGAGCCAAATGTGATATCCTTTTCTACTGGCCTGTGATGGTGGGTCTATCACTGGTGACAGAATGCTTTTATCTGCCTAATGGCAACTGATATTGTCCATGCATCTCTTTTATGGCTTCACAGCTGTATTCGTCTATACCTCTTATTGCGCTGATGGCAATTTACCATTTTTTGTATTACACTATAGGTTTCCTCTGGATACTTTTTGGGTTTAGGTGCTTGCACACTCCAAAGACACACAGCTTTCTTTTTCTATCATCCCAGCGTGTTTCTAGGGAATTAATTAGATTGTGAACCCTTTCTGGTATAAGGGCTGATAGAAATGGTGACAAACCCTGAACTGTGGAATATATATATATATATATATATATATATATATATATATATATATATATATATATATTTATTTATTTATTTATTTTTTTGTAGACCTTTTTTAACAGGAGGAATGAGAGGTCTCCCCTGTTAGCTAATTCAGACCAACTATCTATTTCGCCTGACTTCCAGGGGAAAACATAAGTTGTCCTAAGATTTAAATAAATGAATTTGTAACACAATACTTTTTTTTTTTTAAGAGGAATTCTTAGGAAAATAGATCACAGTACCATTTGTTTTTTTAGAAAAACCAAACACTCTTTAAATTGACATTTTCTTATGATCAAAGAGAGTCATATCCTTCTTTCCTTCCTCTCTTTCTTGGTTAAAGAGGCAGAGTGGTGGGTTAAGCCTCGGCTCACATAGTGGTAAGTAATCCATGTTAAAAACTATAAACACATCTATGTCCCGAACATATCTTCCATCAAAAACACTTACGTCAGTACTTTCTGAAGCTAAAACAAAGCATGAACTGAACTTTTTTTGTAGACTCTGCAAGATGAGAGCAGAAGTTATTTAAGGACAATGATGTGAGGAATAAAAAGAGTTGAATGAGAGATTTGAATACAGTATGATGGCGGCCAAACTAAGAGAATCCTATGCCTTAGGGCCCTATTCCACCGGACGATTATCGTTCAGATTATCGTTAAATCGTTCGAATCTAAATGATAATCGTTCGGTTGAAATGCAGTTAACGATTAACGACCGAACGAGAAATCGTTGATCGCTTTATAAGACCTGGACCTATTTTTATCGTTGCTCGTTCGCAAATTGTTCACATTGAATAATGGTCCTTTTACACGGAACGATTTATCGTACGTTTTTGCACGATAACGATCGAATTCGAACGATACTCGTACATGTAAATGCAGCGAACGATCAAGCGACGAGCGAGAAATCGTTCATTTTGAAGTATTAACATGTTCTGAAATAGTCGTTGATCGTTCGCAAAAAATTTGCTGATTATTCCATGTGAACATTCTTTCAACGATTTCACCAATGTGTGAGATAGGCTTAAGCGTTCGCAAAACGATCGCATAACGATTTTTCCGTCCGATGTATTCCATCTAAACGCTGATTGTTATTAAAAAAAATTGTTCATTCAAAATCGTTAATCGTGCAATCGGGCGAATTATCGCTCCGTGTAAATGTACGGTCGTTCGGTCGTTTGCAGTAGATACGAGCGCAATAGCGAAGAAAAAACTATCGCAAATACGATCATAAGTTACGATTATCGTTCCATGGAAATGAGTTAACTTTTTCAGGTCTTTCGCAATAGCGGTCGTTTGAGATCGTTAATCGTTAACGATTATGCGAACAATAATTGTCCGGTGGAATAGGACCCTTAGGTTGGGTTCCCGCTCTGTTGTTGCTATTCATTTAACATGTATGTTTATAGAAAAAGCGAATGGTAAAAATGTACAGTATGCTGTTGTATACAATGCGGCACAATCCGTTTTACATTGATTGTGAACCTATCCAAACTTTAAGTCATCAGTGCTTGTAGATTGTAAGCCCCCGTAGGCAAAGTCTTCTGTCCCTATGTACCAGTCTGCCATTTACCTTCATGAAACGTGTTTTTATTTTGTAAGGTTCTGTTGCCCCCCCCCCAAATCATTTGTATAGCGCTCTGAAATCAGGGGCGCTTTGAATATATAATAAAAGTATATTACAGTACCGTAATTCGGATGGATACAGAGGGGTAAGTATGGGCCCGGTTTATACTCGCCAATCTGAAAAACAATACTTTGGGAGTCCCAAGGCCTAATCCAGATGCAGTTTGAGGACTCAATCTGATCTTGGGTCTGATGATCTAAACCAGGGATGGGGAACCTTCGTCCCTCCAGCTGTTGTAAAACTACAATTCCCATCATGCATAATGGGAATTGTAGTTTTTCAACAGCTGGAGGGACAAAGGTTCCCCATCTCTCATGTAAACTAACAGCTGTAAATTCTGGTCAGTGGACCAATGGTCAGGATAGGACTTAGGGCCGTAATATTAATAAGAAAGACTCAAGAGAGGAAGAATTAATCTTTAAACTGGATTTTGGCAGGTTTCCTTAGCTCAAATCAACAGCTACAATATATAATAAGGAAATGCAGCTTTACGTCTCTGGAAAGAACAAGTACAATAAAAGCAGCTACTGTACATAGGAGTGTACCTGCTCGGGTGTGCCTATATCCCTTTCTCATGGAAATGGATAAGCTTGTGCAATGTTTTACCCTGAATATGAACTACACTATTAGCAAATATGTTAAGGAGAATTGAGATATTCTGGTCAGATTTCCATATATAGTCCCATTTACTGATCATTGAAAAACTCCCAAATGGCCAGGTCATTCCCTTGCCAGCAAGCCTCATAGCAGAGTGTACTTAAAGGTAATTTCCAGCTCTGTCCACATGAACCAATCCAGATTTATATGTTATTTAATGCAAGAGAAAAAAATATTTGTCTGCTGAATACATACTGTACCGTAATAAGCCTTCACCTCGAGCACTGGAATTTCTTACTATTTTTACAGTGAATTTCGGGATTTGCCTCTAATTCTCAGATACATATTTATCTGTTTGTGCTGGAAATGATGTATGTCTCTCTAGGTTTGTCTTATTTTTTTTTCCATTTTAGTGCTCAATAACTACATATTGCAGTCACTTGAATTTTACAGATTTTTTTTAACAATAATATTTTATTCATGTATCTGTTTATGGCACTGCCAAAAGAAAATTACTGAACAATAGTTCAGCGGAAGAAATTCCATATAAATTACGAAGTCTGAACTCTCTGTTTGGCAAAAAGAAGCAACAGTGGGATTTTATTGGGGAATTTTGGTGTCAGAAAATACATGTGATTCCCTCTATTAGGAAAAGTATTTTGTATTGTACTTTATGGGGGGGATTTATGAAGGTTACGCCAGGGAGAAGGTGCAGTTTCGCCCCTTCTCCCTGGCGTACGCCTCCCGTGCACCCCGTGCGCTTGCGGGGGCCTGATGAGGCGGGGAGGAGGCCTTATTTCATGAGATTTGGTATGCCGGGCGCAGAATCCTGACACGAAAAAGGGGACGGGGCTTAATTTAAGGTTGCTGATGGTCCGCCATCAGTACAGTAGTAATGCAGTCTAGTATAACAGCAAGCAGAGATTGCAGCTTTAAAGGGGTTGTCCAGTGAAAATCTTTTTCAAATCAGCTGGTTGTAGAAAGTTATATAGATTTGTAATTTACTTCAAGTGAGTATTCCAGTATTAAGCAGCTGCTGTATGGCCTGCAGGAAATGTTTTCTTTTCAGTCTTACACAGTGCTCTCTGCTGCCACCTCTGTCCGTGTCAGGAACTGTCCAGAGCAGGAGAGGTTTTCTATGGGGATTTGCCACTGCTCAGGACAGTTCCTGTCAGCAGAGAGCAATGTGTCAGACTGAAAAGAAAACACAATTTCCTGCAGGACATACAGCTGATATGTATGGGAAGACTTGAGATTTTTAAATAGAAGTAAATTACAAATCTAAATATCTTTCTGCAACCAGTTGAAAGAAAAGTTTTTTTGGTGAAAAATCCCTTTAAGTCTCCTTCGGAGGGGAAAAAATAAGATTACAAAAATGGGGTGGGTTCAGACTACGGAATTCTCGCAGATAAATTCTGCGGAATTCCGTCGCCTGTATGCGCTCACGGCCGGGCGCCTTTCAGCCTTTTGTCACGTCAATTCTTTCAGCGAAATGCGTACTCAGCTGGCCCATAGAATGGTGTCTATGGAGCCGGCGGAAAGGTGCGCGGCCGTGAGCGCGTACAGGCGACGGAATTCCGGGGAATTTATCCGCAAGAATTCCGTAGTCTGAACCCACCCTCGAAGTGTAAAAAGTGATCCTTCCCAATTAAACCCTTATTTATTATGCCCTAAAAAGTGGAAAACACTCATTTTAGTGTGCAAAATGAGTAGAATATGCAGAAAATATATAAATTTGGTATCGCAGTAATTGTAATAATCTACAGAATACACTCACCGGCTACTTTATTAGGTACACCATGCTAGTAATGGGTTGGACCCCCTTTTGCCTTCAGAACTGCCTCAATTCTTGGTGGCATAGATACAACAAGGTGCTGGAAGCATTCCTCAGAGATTTTGGTCCATATTGACATGATGACATCACACAGTTGCCGCAGATTTGTCGGCTGCACATCCATGATGCGAATCTCCCGTTCCACCACATCCCAGAGATGCTCTATTGGATTGAGATCTGGTGACTGTGGAGGCCATTTGAGTACAGTGGACTCATTGTCATGTTCAAGAAACCAGTCTGAGATGATTCTAGCTTTATGACATGGCGCATTATCCTGCTGAAAGTAGCCATCAGATGTTGGGTACATTGTGGTCATAAAGGGATGGACATGGTCAGCAACAATACTCAGGTAGGCTGTGGCATTGCAACGATGCTCAATTGGTACCAAGGGGCCCAAAGAGTGCCAAGAAAATATTCCCCACACCATGACACCACCACCACCAGCCTGAACCGTTGATACAAGGCAGGATGGATCCATGCTTTCATGTTGTTGACGCCAAATTCTGACCCTACCATCCGAATGTGACAGCAGAAATCGAGACTCATCAGACCAGGCAACGTTTTTCCAATCTTCTACTGTCCAATTTCGATGAGCTTCTGCAAATTGTAGCCTCAGTTTCCTGTTCTTAGCTGAAAGGAGTGGCACCCGGTGTGGTCTTCTGCTGCTGTAGCCCATCTGCCTCAAAGTTGGACGTACTGTGCGTTCAGAGATGCTCTTCTGCCTACCTTGGTT
Organism: Dendropsophus ebraccatus; assembly: GCF_027789765.1. NCBI lineage: Eukaryota > Metazoa > Chordata > Amphibia > Anura > Hylidae > Dendropsophus > Dendropsophus ebraccatus. The sequence goes on from NC_091462.1 coordinate 83,569,711, forward strand.
GTAACGGTTGGCTATTTGAGTCACTGTTGCCTTTCTATCAGCTCGAACCAGTCTGCCCATTCTCCTCTGACCTCTGGCATCAACAAGGCATTTCCGCCCACAGAACTGCCGCTCACTGGATGTTTTTTTTTTTTTTCGGACCATTTTCTGTAAACCCTAGAGATGGTTGTGCGTGAAAATCCCAGTAGATCAGCAGTTTCTGAAATACTCAGACCAGCCCTTCTGGCACCAACAACCATGCCACGTTTAAAGACACTCAAATCACCTTTCTTCCCCATACTGATGCTCGGTTTGAACTGCAGGAGATTGTCTTGACCATGTCTACATGCCTAAATGCCGCCATGTGATTGGCTGATTAGAAATTAGGTGGTAACGTGCAGTTGGACAGGTGTACCTAATAAAGTGGCCGGTGAGTGTAAATATCACTGCATGGTGAATGCCATTAAAAATTTAAATAATGAAATAATAACTATTTTCTTTATCTCGTCTCCTCAAAAAAATGTTTATAAATCTAAACAAAACGTCCTATGTGCCACAAAATGGTCTTAATAAAAACTACTGTCAGAATATGGCAACACTTTTTCTAAGTTTATTCCATGATTACAAATTGGCATATCCAGTGGATCGATGAGAAGTGATAGGTGGGGGTCTGACCCTGATTGATCACAAACATAGGGGTCCTGAGTGCCCTTTTGAGTATGGAGCATTCGGCTGCAAACAGAATCCGCAAGGAATTTCGCCCTTTTAAATGCAACATTGTTCTTTTCCATAGGGCAAAATGGGATTTCTGTTTGTCCGTGCACACTTTTTTGTACGAAATTCCATCCGGAATCCGTGTTCCGACCAAAGAATTCACATGACGGAATTCCATAGAACTCTATTGGGAGTTAATTTTTTGCGCGGAATTCAGCGACAATTCTGCAAGTGCTGTAAAATGTGCAGAATTCTGTCAGCAGAAATTCAGCGTGGAAATCCGCGAGAATTGCTCAGTGTGCACATACCCTTTCACAGTCTAAATGGAGCGGCAGTGCGCATATGCAATGTTGATGATTGCTTCACTCATATGGGGCACTCAGAACCCCAGTTCCTGTGATGGGTGGGGTTCCTGTAGTTGAACCCCCACTGATCAGTTGGAGTCTAGGGATAATGCCTTGCTGCATCCAGAAGGCCAAAATAGGCAGCGGATTTTAGTGCCAACTTTGCCCAAGCATACACTACCGAAAACTGCCTTTTCATAAACAGGTCCATCTCCAGGAAATGAAATGGCATATCTGTGGAAAAATTGCAATTTTCACTTTTTGCACATTAGGTTCTGGAAGACACCAGTTGGTGTGGGGTCAGATTGCTATATACACACCTAAAGGGTGTTTTTGATCACATATGGGGTACTGCTTTCAGTAACAAATTTTGTAGTGCATATAGCCCCTATATTCCTTGTAAAAATGGATAAACTAAATGTACATATTACTTTTTTTTTTTTAAAAAGTAAATTTTTAGGGCTTAATGCCAGAAACGTTTCTCAAACACCTGTGGGGTCTAAATGCTCATTACACCCCTAGGTAATATTCAGTGAGGGGTGTTGTTTTAAAAATTGGGCTACCTGTAAGGCTATATACAGTGCTGATCACTATACTGGTACCTCGGGGGCAGTACATGTGTGACATGGCACCCTAAACTATTCCCACTAAATCTGCATTAAAAATGGCGCTCCTTTCCTTCTGAGCCCTGCTGTGTGCCTAAATAGCAGTTTCTGGTCACATAAGGGATACTGCTATACTGTAAAGAAATTCCATAGCAATTGGGGGGCATATACCCTGTATTTTTTGTGAAAATGAGGGATTTTGAGTTAAATTTACATAAAACAAAAAGTATAAATTTTTCTTTTAAGGGCCCAATGGCAAAAAACTGTGTTTAATCACCTGCTGTGGGCTAAATGCTGTAATTGATGTCCAAGTGCACATGCTATTGAGTCATTGACATTTGTTGTTGGGATATACCCATCACTGGTGTTGGCTTTTGTTTCTTTCAAAACATTTTATTAGTCACATAAAAGCACAACACATAGTATACATTATTGCGTACTATCACTACAACCGAGTATACTAGAGGGTATTATAGCATGTGACTAAATTTTTACATTTATATTCTATAACATTATGCAAGTGACCAAGTAGGCCAACAATTCAGACCAACAGGGTCCTAAACAAGTCAAACAAGAACTTGTACCTGCTAGTTGCAATGTCCCGTAAAATACCCAAAGTTTATGATATTTGGAGATAGTCCACTTGTGCCAAAGTATGTCCACCTTGTCTAGGTGATGATGAGACGCTGCAACCGACCGTTCCATACGACAGTTATGGTTAATAGCATTAATCAATTCTATTTTGGATGGGATATCTGTAGATTTCCAGTATTTACCCACAGCTATTTTAGCTACTGCTAAGGCATGATAAATAATCGTTCTATCTTCTAACGGGAAATGTGCAACACCTATATGCAATAAGGCCATAGCAGGCTCACACACGATTGGCCTCGCTAGTACTTCAGTCAACACTAAGTCGACCACACTCCACCACGGACGGATTAGGGTACAAGACCAAAATATATGTACCAGTGTGCCCACGTCCAACCCACAGCGCCAACAGAGACGGGAAGTGGTAGGGAAAATTCGGGCTAATTTGACTGGTGTATAGTACCAGTTGTATAGAATCTTTCTGGCTGCTTCTAAGTGGTTCGAGCACCTGGAAACCATGTTGGCTTTTGTTTCAATAAATTTTTAGAGATGAGAAAATCAATATTGTTGTGTCTACTTTAATGGGGAACACTGGTGAAAATCTTTTTGTTTCAAATCAACTGCTTTCAAAAAGTTTTATAGATTTGTAATTTACTTCTATTTAAAAATCTCTCGTTTGCCAGTACTTATCAGCTGCTGTATGTCCTGCAGGAAATGGTATTTTCAGGAATGTCAGAAACTGTCCAGAGCAGTAGAAGTTTTCTATGGGGATTTTCTACTGCTCTTGACAGTTCCTGAAATGGACAGAGGTGGCAACAGAGAGCACTGTGTCAGACTGAAAAGAAAATACCCCTTCCTGCAGGACATATAGCAGCTGATAAGTACTATAAGACTGGACATTTTTAAATAGAAGTAAATTACAAATCTATATAACTTTCTAAAACCAGTTGATTGAAAAGAAAAAGATTTTACCCAGGGTACCCCTTTAATGGCCTACTTTCATGATATAATATCAAAGTAGCTTGAACTTGTACATGAGTGTAATGGTGATCAAATGGGACATAGGAGCTGTGCCCGTTCAATCAACATGGGATCATCCATTTGGATGCAATATCTGCCGTGCTTACTCAGGACCCAGCTACGTTGTGTGCATTGAATTAAGCATTAACTTGAAAAGTAAGCCCTCTTAACAAAGGCTTTTCTCTCTTTTTTAGAAGCTGAAGTCTCCGTTCTCGTTGCACGCTCACCGTATCAACAGATCACTTTCTTCTCTTACAAGTGGGAATGCACATAAATAGTTCCAGATGCCAGACCACGTGACTTCTGGGAAAGCTGCGCCGTTTACTGCAGGGCAAGCTCGGCTAAGGCTGTCACTGTCCTCATATAAGCAACAGCTCTCAAGTTCATTGCTAGTCAGTCTTCTATTAACCATTTCGGCACTGGCATCATGCGACAATGCATTTCCCTAAGAGAAGATAAAGAAAGAACAGTTCAATGGAAGTTCAGTACGAATAGATTTTTCTTAACTCGAGCACTGAAATAAAAAACCTTCTTTTATCAAGCTTGGGTGTCACCTTACACAAAGTCCAGGTTACCTGGTGAGATTGGAATGTTTGTTAAAGCTGCAATGAAAAGAAAGTGATTATTACTATATTGTCATCCGTATTACAGTACGTTGTCTCCCCCAGTCCGAGCTATGTTCAAAAAATCTGCATATTCTGGTGCATAAATAAAACTATAAGGAGACATAGTAAAGTCACGTAAGCCGTACACATGTTTTTGTTTTTTTTTAAGTTTATTGGTGCCCAGAGCACAGAAAATATATTTTTTATAAGGATGAGTGAAGCGCTCATCTAAGCAAAGTGAAGCGCTTTGCTGGATCAGCGCTCCGCTCATCACGCCGCCATGCTTCCGCATTGCGCCGCTCCCTGCCGCACCACTACGGGTGCCAGGGAAAGGCTGGATCCATTCCTGAGAAACTGGGAGAAGTTTCCCAGGATTGAATTCTGCTTTTTCCCGCATCCTGGGAGGTGTGGCACGGAGCAGAGCAGTGCGGGAAGCCGGCGGCGTGATCAGCAGATGAAGCGAATCGCTTTGCTTGGGTGAGTGCTTCTGCTCATCTCTAATTTTTTGTTATATTTAAAGTGTGTTCCACCCAAGATCACTAGAAACATAGAAACAGAGAAGATTGTCGGCAGAAAAAGACCACTGGGTCCATCTAGTCTGCCCTTTTAGTATTTTCTTTCTTATTATCTTAGGATAGATATACGTTTATCCCAGGCGTGTTTAAATTCTGTTATTGTGGATTTACCAACCACCTCTGCCGGAAGTTTGTTCCAGGAATCTACTACTGTGAGACCTGTGCTCAAAACACCTGTATTTTTGTGGAGTGGAGGTATATACTTTAAAACTAGCAGGACGAGTCTCGCCAATTACTGTCTGGCCCAAGGAGGTAAGCGACAATGTTGTGCAGCAGGTGTGGGAGCGAATCCGAAATAAAATTGACAGCAGATTTAAGGTAACCTCTGAATCAAATTTTATGACACATAAGATGGCACTATACTGAATATTGTAAGGAAAAGTGATGTCTATGTGATAAAACCTTAAACTTAGTTCTAAATATATCATTGGCCATAAATAAAATTATTTGGCCACGGATGAATTTTCTAATTTGATAGTAATTTCCGTTGGTCAAACCCAGTCATGTTGTTAGCACAAATGCTTTTTTTTTTTCTTTCAGGTACTTATAGGAAAGGTCTTCACCCTCCTATTACAGTTCATTCTATACAGGGCTTGACTATGCTCCCACTTTGGGAAGGAGACCATCTTGTAACATAGAAGGCCGTTAATAATGATCATAAATAGTGGGCATCTATTTAACCTGGGTATTACAGACACATGCCGTATATGTACGTCACAGTGGTACACTATCAGGTGAGCTCCTGAACTGAGCTCAGCGATTATACTGATGTAGATTATATAGCTCCTAAATACCACAACTAATAAGAATAGTGGCATTTAAAGTGTCACTGTCGTTTCATTTTTTAGTACAGGCAATTTTAAGAAACTTTTGTAATTGGGTTTATTACCCGAAAAATGAATTTTTATCATGAAAAAGCTGGGGTTTTTTTTATTGTAAATTTTTATTAAAGTTTTGCATGGAAAGACAAGGATGAAAAAGCTGTTTTTAGCTCTCCCCCCTGTCTTCATGGTTGTCTATAGATATATACATCACCAGGCTATCTCCTCTGAAGTCAGCACTGACCTCTTTGACCTCTGAATACCAGCTTTCACACAGCTCCCACTGTTTAATCCTTTGTTCTCTGCTCTCTGCTGGTGACTAATCTCCCCCCTCCCCCTCCCCTCTCCATAGATAAGGCATGGCTCGGCTGATGTAACCTAGTCGAGATTTCCTGATAATGAGCAGTGAAAGAGAGAGAGGGGGGGGGGCCTGGGGAAAGTCTTTTTAAATGCATATTTGCCAATTACAAGTTTCTTAAAATCGCCTGGACTATTAATTTCTGCAAAAAAAAATAAAAATGAAACGACAGTGACACTTTGAGAGTTTCAATGACAGGTTTTGCATCTGTTATTGTGCACTAATCGACATCCCTGCAGTACAATTGTAGAATACCAGTTGGTTTCCATGGCAACTGGCTATTGGGTGATTTGCTAATGTAGCAGGCTGTACTAGCAGAGCGCCTACATAATTGATTGAACTGATAAATGCTATAAGGCTAGATTCACACGTTATGTATCCGCAGCGGATTTCACGCTGCGAGTACACAGCGAAATCCGCTGCAGATACCTCTTCTGTCATTTCCAACGTGATTACATACTCGCAGCGGGATTGTCATCCCACTGCAAGTATGTAAGAGCCAGCCCCATAAACCCCCCGCCGCCGGGAAGATACTTTACCTACTCCACGATCCGCCCGCATCTGAGGCTCCCATTCCCCTTAGGTGCCTCCCAGCCAATCAGTACATGGCCCCGCTGCAGTCACTGGCTGCGTGGGACCTCCGGAAGCCTCAGATGCAGCTGGAGTGTGGAGCAGGTAAGGTATCTTCCCGGCGGCAGGGGGTTAATGTGGGCAGCACTTACAGTATATAATCACATTGGAAATGACAGGAGATGTATCCGCAGCGGATACGTTACGTGTGAATTTATCTTAAAAAAGCATAGCAAAAAATTTCCCCTGGGGGACTTAAAAAGTGTAACTCTTTGAAGAGTCCTCTCACTTGCAGTCCTCTCCCGCAGTGGGATTGAAATACGCTGCATGAATGGAGCGCTATAGACTCTAATGGTAGCATCTCAGTGGATTTGCTGCGATATGCGCAGTGTGAAATCTACCGCAGACATGTTACGTGTGAATGTACCTTAAAGTTTATGTAATCCTGTATGTTGCACAGACTGGAAGAAGGACAATGTCTGCACGTAACACTGCTTTAGTCCTTACATTAGCTTGCTTCTGCCGGTGCCACAGGGAAGGAGTGAGGGTTTTTATTTTCCCTTTTATTACTGTATATAATCTTATACTTAATGATGAATACAAGCCAAACAAAAATAATAGAATCCTTGTAAACACCTTGAAACAATCTTTTCCTTCTTAACCATGACTCATCTACTTGGGAAACCAGTCCAAGTTATTTCAGAGAAGTATACATGGTGGTCCGTGTCTACAATAAGTGAGTCATTCATAACTGCCTTTTGCTGTGGTTTTCATACACTAAACCATCATTTTTTTTTCCGTTTTGTTTTAAAGCGTAACTGTCATGTTTTTTTTTATTGCAGAAATCAGTAGTATAAGCGATTTTAAGAAACTCTGTAATAGGTTTCATCAGCCAAAAAAGCCTCCTTCTGTACTCAAGAAGAAATCTCCCAGCCTCCCCCCCTGACTTCTTATCTGTGCATTATCAGGCAAACACGTCTTCATTACAGAGAAGCCAGTGAAGACGGGTTCCGCTCTCTCCATTGTAAGCCTATGAAGGGGGGAGGGGCCCAGGGAGATGAGGGAGCAGGAAGAGGTGACATGAAGGTCAGCTGTTTGTAGACTCTCTGGGCACCTAAAACGCTAAATTCAGGTGTCAGAAAGGTCAATGCTTATCTATGAACTTACTGAGAGAAGATTGCAGGGTTGTGCTTTGCAGAAATCCTCCGTGCTCAGTCACTCCTAACAGCCCCTCCCCTCTCCATAGCCACATAATGGAGACAGAAATCCTGCTTCATCTGATGTGAGGGGGGAGGCTGGGAGATTGCTTTTTCATTCCAGAAGGAAACTCTTTTAGTACATAAAACCTATTACAGAGTTTCCTAAAATCGCTTGTACTGTTGATATTTAATGTTTTCAGAAAAATGACCCTGAAATGACAGTTACGCTTTAAATGCCATTGTAGTTTTTGTGCCAAAGCCAAAAGTGGATTATGATGGGATAGAAAATATAAAGGGAGGACTTGTACTTCTCTTTCCTGTTGGATCCACTTCTGGTTTTGGCACAAAAACTGCAGTGGTAGTTTTAAAAAAAAAAAAACTTTCATGTGTGAAACCAGCATTAGGCTATGTTCACACAGTGTATTTATTAAGACAAGAAGGGCCTTTGTGCACTGCATTCACCTCTATGGGGAACGGCGACTGTTGTTCACATGCTATATTAAACAATGGCCGTTTATATAATTGACATGTCAATTATTTGTGGCCGCTAATACAGGAACAACGGCCATTGTTCCAGCTCTGTCCACACAATGTATGGCCATTCTGACGGCGGTACATTGCATGGACTTCAAAGGTTAATTGGATTGCAGGCACAACCAAATATGCCCGCAATCCAAATAAAATAAAAAGATGTTCCTGCGGCCGCAGGAACATGTAAACAGCGGCTGTTGTTTAAACACTGTCTTACAGTCATGAAGCTCCTTTTAATACTTCAGTAGATACCATTTTCCCTGTAACCATATTGATTTTATTTATTTTCTTTCCAGGTTTAAAATAACTACAATTGTAATACATTTCAGGATTGGACTAACCCTTTCATGAGATGCAAAATATACCACACACCATGTGGTGTTACACTGACAGCAGTCACATAGACTAAAGGAATTTATAGATTGTAGAATGTTCATTGACTTCTATGGTCCAGTGTTGTGGGCATGCTTTGTGACCAGTCCAGAGATCATTAAACTACTGTTGGTACTTAGTATAAGAAACAGTAGACCGGCACTAAACCAAATCACCACCAATGGACATGGGCTGCAAGTTCAGCTGATCACCTGTGTAACGGGGTGCTCTCTCATAGAAATGCAGTCACAGCCATGTAGTACAATTCCCACAAAAGAGAAATGGAGAGGCACTCACCGTTTAAAAATCTTCTTTATTGGTTTGCTTTTAAAACATCTTTCAGGGTGTGTAGCTGTCGGCGGTGGATGCCATACAGCAGCTGATAGTGTGACAGCTGTTTCCCGCACGCATGCGCGATTCCTCAGACACTGCTTCACTCCCTTACCTGTGTGCTTAAATAGCTTCGCAGGGCACAGGTGAGGTAACGTAACTAAAATGATATAACTGAACAAATATTTATATAGTGCATATACAGGTAGTCCTCGACTTACGTCAGTGATCCGTTCTTACGCAGCGTTGTAAACCGAATTCCGATGTAAGTCTGATCATATGTTCATACAGTACTGTACCATAACAACAGTACTGTCCTGTAAACACTTAGCCTATCCTAACATAGTACCCTACATAATTATCAATATCCTCAGTCTAGAACTGCATAACTGAGTAAGTACCAGTATAGTATCGTACTGTATTCTTCTGCCGCTGCATGTATTCGAGTTACGTCGATACCGTGTAAGTCGGAATAAGGCGTCGAATAAAGCGTTGTAACCACGAAACGATGTAACTCGAGACCGTTGTAACCCGAGGACCACCTGTATACATAAGTAAAAACAGTTACTATGAAGGTACAGATTCTGTTACGGAGAACAGGGACAGTAGATTACAAAAACATGCTTAGATCAATACGTTCATTTAAGCCACATTCACTTTGTGCGTTAGTTTGCATGATAATTCTGGCTTCTTTTTGTAGTAAAGTTCTATTAGTATCTCTGCCATTTTTTGGAAAAACACGTACAAGTCCCATAAATTTGAGATTGCGAGAATCGACCTTATGTATTTTATTTATATGCTGTATCAAGCGGGGGACACCTTTTTTTGTTCTTATTGACCTTATATGTTCTGAGAATCTCCTATTTAGAGGTCTAGTGGTGTTGCCCACATAAAATACCCCGCAACTACAAAGAATAGCATAAACGACATTTTTAGTCCTACAAATCATATCTGTAATGTGAAAGGAGACTCCTTCTAGGGTTATGCCTTTGCAAGTGTAGCAGTAATCGCACCAGTTACAGTTGCCACATTTAAAGTTGCCAATCGGCATAGTCATAGTCAGGGCCGTCTTACCCATTGGGCAGGTTAGGCGGCTGCCCGGGGGCCCTTGCGTCTTAGGGGGCCCCTGCCCTCTGGGACACACCTGCATTTTTTGCTTTATAAGACGCACTTATAAAACTAAGTGCGTCCTATAAAGCGAAGACGGCTCCCAAACAGTGCTGAGCACCGCAAGGAAGCCGTCCTGCCCGCCCCCTGTATTGCCGCTCACTAAGCATATGCATAGTGAGCGGCCCTGAGCGACCCCCTCCGCCCGCCCAGCCCGCCCCTTCTATCGCTTCTCAGCTGAGCCGATCAGAAGCCCAGGAAAGTGCTGCTCATTGCTTCTGATCGGCTCAGCTGAGAAGCGATAGAAGGGGCGGGCGGTCCAGTTACTCACCCGTCCGGCGGCCCCAGCAGCTCCTCTCCCGGCAGCGCGCACTCCCGTCATCCTCCGGGCACAGGCAGCGGGGTACAGAGACGCTGCCTGTGTCCTGGATGTGTCGTGCAGCCGGACACTTCCGGCACAGGCAGTCTCTCTGTATCCCGCTGCCTGTGCCCGGAGGATGACGGAAGTGCGCGCTGCCGGGAGAGGAGCTGCTGGGGCCGCCGCACGGGTGAGTAACTGGTTTGTTGTTTTGGGGGTCACTGGCTACTATGGGGGGCACTGGCTACTATGGGGGGCACTGGCTACTATAGGGGTACTGGCTACTATGGGGAGCACTGGCTACTATGGGGGGCACTGGCTACTATGGGGGGCACTGGCTACTATAGGGGTACTGGCTACTATGGGGAGCACTGGCTACTATGGGGGCACTGGCTACTATGGGGGGCACTGGCTACTATGGGGGCACTGGCTACTATAGGGGTACTGGCTACTATGGGGGGCACTGGCTACTATGGGGGGCACTGGCTACTATAGGGGTACTGGCTACTATGGGGGGCACTGGCTACTATGGGGGCACTGGCTACTATGGGGGGCACTGGCTACTATAGGGGTACTGGCTACTATGGGGGGCACTGGCTACTATGGGGGCACTGGCTACTATGGGGGCACTGGCTACTATGGGGGCAAAGGCTACTATAGGGGTACTGGCTACTATGGGGGGCACTGGCTACTATGGGGGCACTGGCTACTATAGGGGTACTGGCTACTATGGGGGGCACTGGCTACTATAGGGATGCTGGCTACTATGGGGGCACTGGCTACTATGGGGGGCACTGGCTACTATGGGGGGCACTGGCTACTATAGGGGTACTGGCTACTATGGGGGGCACTGGCTACTATGGGGGTACTGGCTACTATGGGGGGCACTGGCTACTATGGGGGGTACTGGATACTATGGGGGTACTGGCTACTATGGGGGGCACTGGCTACTATGGGGGGTACTGGCTACTATGGGGGGCACTGGCTACTATGGGGGGTACTGGCTACTATGGGGGGCACTGGCTACTATGGGGGGCACTATATGGGGGAATTGGCTACTATGGGGGGCACTATATCCAAAGATGTGGGGGATTTGATGGCGGCGGTTGGGGGGGGGGCCCTATTCGCACCTCTGCCCAGGGGCCCATAATGCTGTTAAGACGGCCCTGGTGATAGTTAAACAGTTTTTTTCATTATTTTTGTTGCCTTTTAGTTTGCTGCTTACTAGGGTATCTTTAAGATTTTTGCAGCGTCGTAAAGTCACTAGTGGTGAATCAGAGAAATATTTGGTTAGTATGGGATCTTGGGTAATCAAGGACCAGTGCTTTTTAATAATCTCTCATATAGTATTAGCCATCGGACTAAACCTGAATAAAAAGGCGAAGCATACAGTACAGAGTCCTTGTTCGTTTGTGAATTTTTTTGACTACTGTATTTTTTACTGTTTTTATATATCACGGTGTTACGAGAAACCCTGAAGGCCCTCTCTCTGGCGCGGACCAAATCTATCTCTGGGTAACCTCTGAGTGTGAGTCGCTCCAGAAGCTCCTGTGATTGTGTGAGGTAACATCATCAGTGCTATTAATGCATCTTAACCTTAAGAACTGTCCATAGGGTACGGCTTTCTTAGTGTGTACAGGGTGATAGCTGGTATAATGCAGAAAGGCATTGTGGAAGTGGGTTTTCTGAAGCAGGTGGTCTCTAAATGGTTGTCGACTGTTGTAATTAGGACATCCAAAAATTCTATTTGTTGTGTATTTGTTTTGTATGTAAATGTCATATTCATTTGATTGGAGTTAAGATACTGTACGAACTCAGAAAAAGTTTCAGTGGTTCCCTTCCAAAGCACAAATATGTCATCGACGAATCTGAAAAGATCTTTCATGGCATGTAAAAAGGGGTTATTTACATTGAAAATCATATTTTCTTCCAGTATAGCTAAATATAGATTGGCTGTACCCTCGCCAATCTATATTTAGCTATACTGGAAAAAAAATATGATTTTCAATGTAAATAACCCCTTTTTACATGTCATGAAAGATCTTTTCAGATTCGTCGTTTATGCTATTCTTTGTAGTTGCGGGGTATTTTATGTGGGCAAAACCACTAGATCCCTAAATAGGAGAGTCTCAGAACATATAAGGTCAAGAAGAACAAAAAAAAAGGTGTCCCCCGCTTGATACAGCATATAAATGAAATACATAAGTGCGATTCTCGCAATCTCAAATTCATTGGACTTGTACGTGTTTTTCCAAAAAATGGAAAATAGTAAAATACAACTTTACTACAAAAAGAAGCCAGGATTATCATGCAAACTAACGCACAAAGTGAATATGGCTTAGATAAACGTATTGATCTAAGCATGTTTTTGTAATCTACTGTCCCTGTTCTCCGTAACAGAATCTGTACCTTCATAGTAACTGTTTTTACTTATATATATGCACTATATTAATATTTGTTCAGTTATATCATTTTAGTTACATTTCCTCACTTGTGCCCTGAGAAGCTATTTAAGCACACAGGTGAGGGAGTGAAGCATTGTCTGAGGAATCGCGCATGCGCGCGAGAAACAGCTGTCACACTATCCGCTTCACACCCTGAAAGATGTTTTAAAAGCAAACCAATAAAGAAGATTTTTAAACAGTGAGTGCCTCTTCATTTCTCTTTTGTTAAACTAATGTTGGTTTTACCAGTCATCGTAATCTTGCCTGTGATCAATCCCTGAGTTGGAATAAGTGCCTACTTGAGGAGTAAAGTGCAAAGCCACATGCAGTGTCCCAGAGCACATGGGCCACTGCTGTGTTTTATATGTGTAGGACAGTGTGCACTGAAGGGAGGTCTAACAAAGTGTTTGGGGCTGAAGGTGTCTTACTGCGCTTCCACCGCTAGATGTCTCAGTATGTCTCTCTATTGCCTAACACAGCTGGAGGGAAAAATATTAATGGGTTAAGTGTGTATGTGACCAAAGTCATGTATTTTTCTATGTTTTGCCACCAGCTGAGAGTGAGTACTTCACACTAGTGCCTCCTCTATTGCACAAACCTATCAAAGGTCAGACTTTGTGTCTCCTGATTTACTCTCCACTAGTCAGCTAGCTCCCTTAGGCCTTTATATAGTGGGGGGTAGATTGTTCTGGGTAGTAAGAGTCTAATTAGTCAGTATTAGCAAGATACAGAGAGAGCTTCACACTGAGACACTTTCCAGGACCTGGCCTGGAGGCCAGGTCCCCATGTTGGGTCCATCTCTGTTGCTGATAATTTTCCAAAGTGTTTCTGTGCTAGCCATGCTGGGCTAGTGAAAACTGTGGTGAGGCTACTGTAGACGAGGACCAAGGACTTTTCCACGCTGAGGGGCTATCGTCTTGTTTCTTCTAAAGCGCCATGATATATTAAACAGGAGGCTTAGAAGTCAGCAGTTAGGTAAGTGCAAGTAAAGCCTGCTGCAAACTCACTAGGACCAAAAAGGTTATCCCTAAGGCTAGTTTCACTCAAAAGATGGGGCCTTTGTTCCTGGATTCATGTCAGTCTGTGCCCACAACCAGCAATAGGTGGAACTTCATAGCTGTGGACACAGGTACTGTTTTCTCCAGTTTCACCACCAAACCAAAGTGGTTAGAGCCCCTTATAGCTGAGTACCAAGTGTCTAGATAAGTTCCCCCTTAAGGTAGCCCACTGTCGCCTAAGCCTAGTCTAACAAGAGACTTTATCCTCAAGAGTACCTGTGCAAGCAGTGATTGATTGCAAATTATTTCAGTACATCTGCTAGGAAACAGTGAAAGTGATTGGAAGGGATTATTCAGTTTGCCTGCTAAGAGGCAGGGATTTATCCAGTCTCTTCAATAACCCTGCTAGGAAGCAGTGAAAGTATTTGAAGAGTATAAAGGGCAAAAGAAGAGCCTGTGGAGCCTCATTGAAGAGTCGCAAAACACAGGACTAGCCAGATTTCCCCCTGGGATGGAGCCAGTCAAGGGGCATCTCCTGTTAGGAAACCACCAAAACCACCATATTAAGTGGCCCTATAAGTCAATGTAATGACAAGGGATAAACCAAGGCTAGGTAACCATCCACATACAGCTGTTTCTGGGTGTTGCCCCTCATCAGTGTGGAGCAGGATTCTGGCTAGGTGGGAGCAATGCCTAGAAGAGCCATAAGAGAAACAGATTGCTGAACTCAGGGAGACCAGCCAAACGACAACACTGCCGGCTGCTAGTTAAAGCGCTCAATGCAGTGAAGTCCTAGGTGCATTGCCCCCTGGGAAACATGAATATGCAAAAGAAGAGCCCGTGGAGCCTCATTGAAGAGTCTCAAAACACAGGACTAGCCAGATATCCCTCCGGGAAGGACCCAGCCAAGCGGCACCTCCTGTTAGGAAACCACCAAAACCACTATATTAAGTGGCCCTATAAGTCAATGTAATGACAAGGGATAAACCAAGGCTAGGTAACCATCCACACACAGCTGTTTCGGGGTGTTGCCCCTTATCAGTGTGGAACAGGATTCTGGCTAGGTGGGAGCAATGCCTAGTAGAGCCATAAGAGAAACAGATTACTGAAATCAGGGAGACCAGCCAAACGACAACACTGCTGGCTGCTAGTGAAAGCGCTCAATGCAGTGAAGTCCTAGGTGCATTGCCCCCTGGGAAACATGAATATGCAAAAGAAGAGCCCGTGGAGCCTCATTGAAGAGTCTCAGAACACAGGACTAGCAAGATATCCCTCTGGGAAGGACCCAGCCAAGAGGCAACTCCTGTTAGGAAACCACCAAAACCAGTATAAAGAGTATAAAGGGATGTCAGTCAGCCAACTCTCAAGCTATTGCACATTGTTACAAGAGACTGTTATTACAGTTTACTGTACCTTTAAGAACCCTTACAGTCAAACTTCTAACTGTTTACGTTACTACTGGACTCTGTGTTTCCTCTGCACTACACCTGCACCTACTGTACCCTGTTCTTTAATGGGCGTGTTGGGGTCCAGGGAGGAGAGCCCTGTGACAAATACTGCAGCAGTACTGCAACATCTGCCCTTGCAAGTCCCATCCAGCAACCCCTGGGTCACCACATCACACACTTCTCCAAGTTGTATCTATTGATCGGTGGAAGCCTCAGCATTTAGACCCTGACCAATCAAAGATTTTGATATGTCTGTTTGACATGTCAAGTCTTTTTTATGGTACTAAATTTTTTTATGTGTATTGGAAGGTATATTGGTGGACATTGCTCAGTATACTGTCCACTGGGGTGCATATGCATGGCAATTTCTGAGACACACTGAGCAATGGATGCAGAATTGGTGCAGAATTCTAGGTTTTAAATTTTCTGTCAACATTCCTTGCATGTTTCATGTGTGTTATGCACGTATTCTGTGGCATACAGGGGGAAAGCGGAAATTCAAAGACCCATTGTATGGGATTTCTCATATCAAAAGAAAAGTGGATCTGCGATTTTCAAGTGGAATACACGTTACGGCCATGTTCACACTTCATATAACACTGGCTGTTCCGTGACCCGGTCGGGTCACAGAACGGCTGGTGTTGCTGAAGATCATCCCGGCTGGTTCTGCAGTACCGGCCGGATGATCTTCCTTTCTAATGAATTCATCCGAACTCCCCTCTGCACACAATGCAGCGTGCGGCCGGAGCCGCACGCTCCATTGTGTGAACTGACAGGTTCTCTGCGGCTGCTGTTTAACATGTCAGTTTTCCGTGTGGCCGGATGGAATCACGGTCGAAGCGTATACTATGTGTATACGGTCCAGCTGGGATTCCATTCATTCACAATACACTGTATGTTTTGTGTAAATCGTGGTCGTTGTTGCAAATTGTATTAGTTGTGTAAACATGGCCTAAATTTAGATTTAGCAGGAAATTCTTCACCTATTTCTCAGTGTGAACATACCCTAATTGTTAGAGTTAGGTCTGTTAAAAAGTCATCTACGTTCTGGACTACAACCATCATAATTTTAAAGACTTCAATAAATCTCCTGACGAAGCTTTGGGTAGCTAAACACGTGTCGGGCAGTCCAGGGGCCCCATCAGTTGCGGTGGAGTAAGGCATCATCTGGCTTTATAGTTATTTGTTCATGTAAATCCCTCTTCTTTGCTGGTTTCTGGGTTATTGTTACTTTAAATATTAGTAGTTCCCTTCCAGTATCACTACTGGTATATTATGACTGTTATCCATATTATGCCTGCAATGCACACTCCTTAGTCAATTTTTAACTACTATAAGTTATATTAAATATATATATTTAATATATATTAATAATAATAATATATATATTATTATTATTAAATATATTATTATTTAATTGTGTTTTTAAATAAAGGAGGAGTGCTTGAAAAGAGTGCCTCTTCAGCAGCACTTACAGAGCTGCCCTTTAAAAAAAACTTTATCCCTTAATGACCCATGGTGTTTAGTTTTGTCATGGGTCCATTTAGGGTGTATTAGGCAGGCTTTTTGGTATGGGCCTTAAATAACATCTTTAATGCTGGCTCTTTAAGGGCAACTTTGTTACCATCCCTTTAAATGCGTATTCAGTACCAGACGGTTAAAATCGACTTTGGTGTTAGCACTTTAAGAGCAAAATTGTTACTGGCCCTTTAAAAGTGACTTTTGTGTCAAATTCAGAATTGGCCCTTAAAAATCAAATTCAGTACCAACCCTTTAAGAGTGAATTTAATATTGGTACTTTAAGAGTAAATGCAGTACTCACCCTTTAAGAGTACTCACCCTTTCACCCAAATTCGATACTGGCTTTTTAAGAGCAAATTTGTCACCAGCCCTTTAAAAGCTAATTTGGTACCGGCCCTTTAAGAGCAAATTCAGTACCGGCTCTTTAAGAGCAAAATTGGTACTGGGTCCTTAACAGCAAATTTAGTACCAGCCCTTTAAATGTGAGTTCAGTACTGGACCTTTAAGAGTGAATGTGGTATTGGCCCTTTAAGAGTGAGTTAAGTACCATCCCTTTAAGAATGAATTCGGTACTATCCTATTATGAGCAAATTAACATAGTTTGAACAGAGTCTGTGTAAAAAGTAGTTGCAGAAAATCGGGGAAGAAACTGAAGAAGCAGAAGAATAAAGACAAGGCGTTACAATGTAGGGCTTTTTCAAGCACTCTAGTTAGAATATTGTAAGATGTATTGGGAAATGTCTATGCTATATTGATGCAGATACTTAGCCCATAGCTTTGGGCAAAAGTGTAGTTACAGGAGATGCAGAGGAAGAAGGGGATGCAGTCAGACCTGGGTCCAGGGGTCTAAGGTGGTCCAATGGCACCTGAGCTACATAAGAAAACACTGTGTGATAAAATGCATCATGATGGGTGGGTCCTTTTCCAGAATTCCAATTTATGCCCTGCTGCATTTAAAGGGTACCTTGAAAATAAAAAGTTTTTAAATCAACTGGTGCCAGAAAATTATACAGATCTGTAAATTACTTTGTAATGCTTTAAGTAACTCCTCTGCTCGTCACTGTTTATCTGATTCTGCAATAAAGATGATTTTAGAATGGAAATTGCAGCTTTAATCATTGGACTAAAGATATGGGGGAGATATCTCAAGCAGTCTTATTGTAAGATTGTGCTTTGTTACCCATAGCAGCCAATCACAGCTCAGCTTTCACGTTACCAGTGCTGATAGCTGAGCTGTGATTGGCCCAGTGGGCAGTTTCTGTTTTGTACAGTTTGATAATCTCCCCCATTGTTTATATATAATTGTTTGAATATGTTGATAATAACTACAATACGGTAAAATACAATCTCATCCTTGCGGGCAAGCCAAGAGAGAACAAAATATCACTTGCTGCCAGAAGGAAATGTTATCTTCCTGCTCACAAGTTCAAGTTCAGATGTGTGGAGGGGAGTCCTGGCACTTTACACAGGCAGACCACTCACATACTTTACATATACTTTACATATAGGCATCCCGCCAAAGAAGACAAATGCCATTTAACAATATATGATTTGTGAGCTTGAATCAAGAATTTCCCAACAAGGCAAAATAAAAATTACTGCTAGAAAAACACCCACTGGTCTGTTCAATGAAAACATCTATGTTCAGGGGCAAATCATAATTTGGGCCCGACGAGGCTCCTGGGGGCCCACGGCCATCAACATTGCTATATCTGATCTTGTCACTGGCTACCGCAAAATCGGAGGGCCCCATAATGACAATAAATGATGAGAGCTGCAACAACGGGGGGAGGGGTGTGTGTGTGGGAGGTGAGTTGTTATCAACTATAGGGGACCTACACAGCAGGCCATTCACTATAGGGGGACTACACAAGTGGCCATTAAAGAGATATTCCAGGCATTCCCACAACAACAATGGCATACTGTTTTTGGATTAGCAACCAAAGTTTCTCATTGCATAGGCCACTTGGAATTGTCACGAAAACTATTGTACAGGTGGTACATGACACCATACAGAATACCTAAAATATTCCCTGATGCCTCTGCGTTATGTTGGAGATGTGGTGCTTCTGTTGGGAATCTATTACATATCTGGTGGGAGTGCCCGCCATTAGTATTATTTTGGTCAGGCATCAGGGGATATTTGGAATCTCTGCTTGGATACCCATTACTATGGGGCCCAAGTCTATGCTTATTGTCACACGATACGGATGAAATCCCACAAGAGGACATTACCTTACTTACACATGTTCTTATGGCAACCAGGAATTGCATAGCTAAAAAATGGAAATCCACAGAGGTTCCATCCATAGCGGAAGTTACTGCTGCAGTTCGATATAACTTTAATATGGGGTTGGCGATCGCCATCAGAACTAACAATGTGTCACGCTTTGGGACAACTTGGGACAATTTCCATTTTTCACTGGTATGTGTCCACTACAAGTCCCATCATCCCTTCAGTAATTGTTTTGTGTTTTACTGGTATGTGTCCACTACAAGTCCCATTGCAGTGTCCCAGAACAGGCTGTCTGTTTCTCACTTTAAGTTTACTTTTATTACTATAGCCATGCCTGTCCTGGAAACTATATGCACTGCAACTGTTTACTGTGTAGTCCCTATTACTCTCAGGTTCATGTGTATATCCTGTATGTATAACTTTGTGCAGTGGTATGCAAAGGCTGGTGATCACGTGACCGTGCTCCGTAACCATGGTTCCTCCAATGGCCGTCTAGCTTTGGCCAGGGGTACCATGTGACTTCCCCTTGCTGTGGAGTTCCATTCTGTACCTCAGAGAGGACGGAGGTGTTCCTGTGGCCCCCTTCACCTTCAGAAGGGAGGCTGGTGCGTTGCTGTAGCAGTTCCTGGCTGTCCGCCTGCTCAAGTGCCTAGAGTATCCTCTCATCTGGGTGTCGTTCCTGTTCTCCATCTCCTCATCAACTCAAGATATTCACCGCAAGTACTCTAATCCACCCAGCCTCTCTATTCCTCTATCACTACTACTCCCATCATCCGGCACGTTTCACCTCAGCCTATGCAGCACCACCTTAGCTCTGTCTGTACAAGTCTGCTATATACCCGATTGCATCCGGAAGAGACTGTTGCTACCAGTTACCTCAGTTACAATAAACTTGTAACCACCGCTGTTACTGAACCCTGGCATTGGTGTCCCTTATCTGGTGCCCCGACTAGGTACAGCAAAGAATCGCGTGCCCAGTATCCCGCATAGTACCGCAGACCGGGCTACAGCTGTGCCACCCTCGTGCCATTACCGTGACAACCCTATACCCTGCAGCTGCCCCGGTTCCTGCCTGCTAGTAACACCTGCACTGCGGAGTAGCCCTCACAGGTCAGGGCATCGCACCATCATCCCTTCAGTAAATGTTTTGTGTTTCACTGGTATGTGTCCACTACAAGTCCCATCATCCCTTCAGTAATTGTTTTGTGTATCACTGGTATGTGTCCACTACAAGTCCCATCATCCCTTCAGTAATTGTTTTGTGTTTCACTGGTATGTGTTTTGTCTTTTATCGGTACGTCTGATTGTGTATAACATAGCACGGCACCATCTTTCCTTTCCCAGCTGATAAGCTTCTCCCATCTGCTCTATCTCCACCTATTTTCACACCTGAGTTCTGATCAAGTCTGATTCAACTTCCCTCCAAGTAGTATAAATTTAGATCCAAGGTTTCATTGTAGACCCTGGTCTCATTATAGAACATCTCAAAATGCCAACTTTAAGTGTAATATTTAGAATTAGGCCAGAATTGGATCAGAATTGAACAGAATGAACAGCTCTCCAAACATACTTTTGTAAGTGACAATCTCCTTAACCATGAAATATTTCCTCAACTTTTTATCTGCCGTCATCTACATGTCTTGTGTTTTTTTTCTATCCTACCCACCACCCATCCGCACTGAAAATCAACTTTACATCAGCCCCTCTCTCCTCCCCTCCCCCATGTATTGCTCCCATACTCTGTACACCCTCACTCACCTCTCTATAACTGCTTCCACTGTGCAGCACAGAATTTGCTCTCACAAGTCTTTTAACCTCCTCTGTAACCACCTGCTGTCTCTCTCTATCCTTCTGCTTCTGGCTGCTGGTGACATCTCTCCTAATCCTGGCCCACCTTTCTCCCTCACTAGTGATCCTCTCTTACTTCCCTCAAATAACTCTCTTGGCTTCACCAAGAACCGCTATCTGCCATCTTCTGCTCCCTCTGTCTCTCCAGCATCCTTTACCTGCGCTCTCCTAAATTCTCGCTCCGTGTGCAACAAACTCACGGAGATTCATGATCTTTTCATTGCTAAATCCTTCACTCTTCTGGCTCTCACTGAAACCTGGCTACAACCATCTGACACTGCTTCCCCTGCTGCTCTATCCTATGGTGGTCTTCTTCTCTCTCACACCCCCAGACCTGAGGGTAGGCATGGTGGAGGAGTTGGGGTTCTTCTCTCCCCACAGTGCACCTTCCAGGTCATTCCCCCTGAGCCCTCACTCTCATTCCCCTCCTTTGAGGTTCACACCCTCAGACTCTTCCGCCCACTTCCCCTCAGAGTAGCTGTTATCTATCGTCCCCCTGGCTCATCACGACAAATCCTCGACCACTTTGCCACCTGGCTCCCTCATTTCTATTCTGCTGAAGTTCCCACACTAATCCTGGGTGACTTCAACATCCCTATCGACACTCCTATCTCCTCTTACGCCTCTCAGCTTCTCTCCCTAACCTCCTCTTTCGGCCTCTCCCAGCTAACAAACTCTCCCACACACAAGGGTGGGAATTCCCTGGACCTTTTCCATCTCCAACTTCACAAATGATCCCTCAGAGTTATCCGACCACAACCTTCTCTCTTTCACAATTACAAACAATCGCCCCTCTCCTGACACTCCTACCCCACACATATATAGAAATCTGCGTGGCATCAACACTCAACAACTCATAGACTCCCTTCAATCCTCACTGTCCCCAATCTCATCCCTCTCCTGCCCAAACATGGCCACACAACACTACCACAACACCCTGAAAACTACCCTAGACTCTGTAGCCCCCCCTACTCTCCGCACACCCCGCCACAGATGCCGGCAGCCCTGGCACACCCCGGAAACTCGCTTTCTTCGGCGGTGCTCTAGGACGGCTGAACGTCTGTGGAGGTAATCTAGAACCTCAGCAGATTTCATTCATTACAAATTCACCCTCAAATCTTATTACTCTGCCCTTCACCTCGCCAAACAATCTTATTTCACCTCCCTCATCTCTTTACTGTCAAAAAAATCCAAAACGCCTTTTTGACACCTTTAATTCTCTTCTCAAGCCCAAAGCTCAGTCACCCATCACTCTGCACTGAAGATTTGGCCTCCTACTTCAAATCCAAAATTGACACCATCCGTTCCGACATCACCTCCCAGCCCCAAAGCCCCACAAATCCCATCCCCTCTCCCACCTTCTCTTCACTCTCTGCTTTTGATCCAGTGACAGTCAGAAGTCTCCAAGCTCCTCTCCTCCTCTCGTCCTACTACCTGCCCTAGTGACCCTATTCCCTCACACCTCCTTCAGTCCCTCTCTCCTGCTGTCACTACTCACCTCACCAAAATATTCAACCTCTCCCTCTCCTCTGGTATCTTTCCCTCCTCATTTAAGCACTCTGTAATTACCCCGCTACTGAAAAAACCTTCTCTAGACCCATCCTGTGCAGCCAACTATCGACCTGTCTCCAATCTCCCCTTCATCTCTAAGCTCCTGGAACGTCTTGTCTACTCTCGCCTTACTCGCTATCTCTCTGATAACTTTCTTCTTGACCCTCTACAGTCCGGCTTCCGACCCCTTCACTCCACCGAAACTGCTCTCACCAAGGTGTCAAACGACCTCCTGAAGGCCAAGTCACAAGGAAACTACTCCTTGCTGATTCTCTTGGATCTTTCAGCAGCGTTTGATACCATAGACCACCAGCTTCTCCTCTCCATGTTCAGCTCTCTTGGTCTTAAGGACTCTGTTCTCTCTTGGTTCTCTTCTTACCTCTCTGACCGCTCCTTCAGTGTATCCTTCTCGGGCTCTACTTCTTCTCCCTTACCTCTCTCTGTTGGGGTTCCCCAGGGATCAGTCCTGGGTCCCCTCCTCTTCTCCCTATACACAGCCCCTATCGGACAGACCATCAGCAGGTTTGGCCTGCAATACCATCTCTATGCTGATGACACCCAGTTATACACTTCTTCCCGTGACATCTCCCCTGCCTTTCTGCAAAATACTAGTGACTGCCTATCTGCTCTCTCTAACACTATGACATCTGTGTTCTTCAAACTTAATCTCTCTAAAACTGAACTTCTTGTAATCCCTCCCTCTAACAAACCTAAACCCGACATCTCACTCTCAGTCTGTGGTACTAGCATAACTCCTGTGCATTAAGCTAGATGTCTGGAAGTTATGCTGGACTCTGATCTATCCTTCTCTCCCTATATTCAAGGTCTTGCATGCTCCTGTCACCTTCATCTCAAAAACATCTCCAGAATCTGCCCATTTCTTACCACTGACACCGCTCAGACACTGACTGTTGCCCTGATCTATTCCCGTCTTGACTACTGTAACTCCCTACTAATCGGTCTTCCTTTCTTTAAGCTCTCCCCTCTCCAGTCTATCCTGAACGCAGCAGCCAGGCTCATCTTCCTCTCCAGCCGCTATACCGACGTTTCCCCTCTGTGCCAGTCACTGCACTGGTTACCCATTAAATATAGATCACAGTTCAAGCTCCTCACCCTCACCCATAAAGCTCTCCACAACTCTGCCCCTCCATACATCTCCTCCCTCATCTCCACCTATCATCCTTCCTGTGCTCTGCGTTCTGCTAATGACCTTACACTAACCTCTTCTATAATCAGAACTCCTCATTCCCGCCTCCAAGACTTCTCTCGTGCGGCACCAGTTCTCTGGAACTCCCTTCCCAAAGACCTCAGACGTATTTCCAACACCCCCAGTTTCAAGCGTGCTCTGAAGACCCATCTCTTCAGGCGTGCTTATAACATTTCATAATCTCATCTCCTTTTGCTATCCCTTTTCCATCCTCTCTATAACTTCTTCAGTGCTAGTTATACTGTCCTTGTTATCTGAGCTCAGAAAATGGCTTGTTACTGGCTTGCCCAGTCACCTATAGGCACTTAGAGATTCTATGTACAATGACTGGAACATTGACAAATAAAGCACTCGTTGCCTCTCGTGTTACTCCCAGTCATCCTAGTCTGTACGCTCTTGAGAGCAGGTCTCTAATGCGGTATTTTAATTTATTCATTGTATAATTTAAAATATAACCTCTAATGTATTTATATATTTAAATAAGCGCTGCGGAATCTGTTGGTGCTATACACATAACTATTATTATTATTATTATTATTATTAATAACTCCTGGGATAAATGGAAAGAATTTTATAAATAGGTTCGCTTTGTATTATGGGGAGTCTGAGTGGTACATGAGACAAATTACCACAACTATTGCTGGAACATCATCATTATATCATAATGAGCTTGTTTATTTTCACTGTGCCCTTATGTTTCTATTATTCTTTTTCTGTACTGATTAATGGAATGTGCAAATTTATGTTTTGTATTTTTTGGAGCTGATCATTTAATCGGCGAATGTTTGTATTGTAAAAATGAAAAATTCTCTTAAAAATTTAAATAAAAAAAAAAAGAGGTATTCCAGGGAAAAACAACTTTTTCCCTATCCATAGGATAGGGGAAAAGTAGGACATTGCAGGAGGTCCGACCTCTGTACCCCCTGCTAATCTTCATATCGGGCCCCGGCTTCTGTGCAATGAATAAAGCCGTGGGTATGGCATGTGACTCATGGCTTTATTCATTCCTATGGAGCAACGGAAAGAGCCGAGTACGCCGGAAGAATACCTCTTTAATGGCCCCTTTTGTATTCCCCCTATTCATTCCTATGGTGGTGCCGTAGAGAGCCAAGTCCATCGCTTTTCCGGCGTACTTGGCTCTTTCCGTTGCTCCATAGGAATAAATAGAGCAGGGGAATCAGGGAAAAGTAGTTTTTTCCTGGAATACCCCTTTAACTATAGAGGGACTACACAAGGGGCCATTAACTATAGAGGGACCACACAGGGTCATCTACTATAGGGGAACTACATAGGGTGCCCTCTACTTTAGGGGGACTACACAGGGGGCTGTCTACTTTAAGGGGGCTACACACGGTGGCTCCTGTACTATATAGTTGATGCACAGAGGGCACCATCTACTATGCAGGGGGACTACATAGTGGAACATTATAGAAAAAGGGACTTTATTCCTTAAACAAAAAAGGACTGTTGTTCCTGTGGCAGTGGGGTCAAAGAAAGAGGCAGGGCCTAGGCCTGCAATGCCTCTCTGTTCTCCTTCCCGCCTCTCTGCATTTCAGTAACTTCCCCTGGGTTAGATTATGTCTCCTTTAACAGAACAGAAGCAGCTGCTGCACTAATTTTCCTGATTGTGATGGGTGGGGGACTGTGATGGTCAGCTGAGGGAAAGCATTGCATTCTGGGAAATGCCACACCAGGAAAGACAGAAACACAATACAGAGCAAACCCCCCCCAAACAAATGGATTTTTGGTAGTTTCAAAACTGGGATAGAGAGGTAAGTAATGTGTTATGTTGTGCAGAAGTTTCATTTTTTTTTAACCTCTACCTGGAGTTCCCCTTTAACCATACGAATCCTGAGCACTGACGCTAGCAAACTTGTTACTCTAGCGTCCTGCAGCACATGGGGGAGGGGGGGTACAGGGTGAATGTGCAGGCTTTGGTAATAAGTCTAATTGAAAGAACTGGAGTGCTGCTATTTGGATATATAATGAATACTATATATACACATTACAGCCATATTTGTTTGGTACCCAGTTGAGTATGGTTGTGTACTCTGTGTCTTCCATTAATGTACATATCTTTGTCACTTCTACAAGTAAATCATTTTTTCATGTATAAGTATGTGGTCGGATATTTGGCCAAAGGTATATGACGGACTGGAATGTGTGTATATTAGAAATAACACAAAGTAAATGGACTGTATGGAAAACAAAAATAACAGACTAAAATGACTAAATACCAGTGAAGACAAATCTCCTGTAATAACTACCTTCAGTATCTGGCACCAGAGCAACCATTTCCCTCCTTGTAGAATTAAATACTCCCTAGTGGGAATAGAAACATTTAAGGTGTTTCTTTTATTTAGAAAACATAAGTGAAACCTTGTATCGCTTAGAAGGAGAAAAGAAACCCCTACAAAGGTTACGTGATGATAAGTTACACAGTAGCCATTACTACAGCCAATAAACTACATAAAGGGGCCCTAGTAAGTACTCTGATCTATGAGATATTGCATTCTGTGTTGGCCGTGTACTACACATCAGCATGTAAAATGTATAGCACTTTTCCCAAGCCAAAGGTTTTATGAGTCAGTCTGGCCTGCAATCTTATTGTACTTAAAGCGAATGTACCATGAGGTACATTGTTTTGGGTTTTATACTTGGAACCGTGTTGGAGAGGGTAGATAGTCACATTGGGGCTGACGGGCCTGCCTCCAGTGCTCCGTGCCGGACCTGTGCTCCAAAAAAGACCAACACTGCGCAAGGGAACCGGGCGTGGGTTCAAAAAAAGGACTGCGCCACCAGTGTCCCTGTGCCGGTAACAATACATTAAAGGCATAAAACTCAAAGCAATGTACTTGATGGTACATTCGCTTTGGGGCTAGGTTCACACTATGTAACTGTGCGGCTGTATTTTTTATGCGGCTGTAAATGTGCGGATGAAACTCCGGCCGTGGGAAAAAATAGACATGCGGCTCACAACATACGGTCATTTACTTTGAAATCTTGTTGAACTAAAAATAACAAATAAAATCTTAAGAAAGTGATGCAAACACCTCTGGATGCATCTGGGAAAGCAGGGAACACAGTTTACATGAATTGCTATTACCGGGGTTTGCGATCCTCTGCAGTTTTCCGATGTCTCTCATGGTTAATCTATTAAAATAATAAAACACATTTTCGTTGTAATAAAGTGCCTTTCGTTGGTCAATAATTTAATTCTAACGAATCCATCATTTTGCAATTAAATATACTGTTAAAATAAATAGATATATAAATAAATGTATATTTATATATATATTTATTTTTTGACAGTATATTTAATTGCACAATGATGGATTCGTTAGAATTAAATTATTGACCAACGCAACTGAATTTATTTCAACGAAATTGTGTTTTATTAATTAAATATTAATTAGTACAGGAAGCTCCATAAGCCGTTAATTCATATTGCCGGCAAAAGAGCATTCTGTACTAATTATCACTTTACTTTAATGAAAACATCAAATGTTTCTTCTAATTATGTTATCACAATAGCATTATTAGAAGAAACATTTAGAATTATATGTGCACTCAGCTGATTGGCTGATCGGCTCAGCGCACATATAATGAGCCGGTCCGCAGCACAGTGACTTCATTGTGCTGCGGACCAGCGAAGAGGACACATCGGGGTGAGTATAGAGCTCTCCCCACCCCCTCCCCAGCACTGCACCCCTCCCAGCAAGGAAGGGGGGGTCAGTTAACCCCTTCCTTGCTGGGATGGGTGCAGTCTGACATCAGTCTGGCCCCCAAGGGGTTAAGGGGGATGCAATTCATCCTCCCTTAACCCCTTGGGGGCCAGACTGTAAGCAGCGATCTGTAAAGATGCTGCATACTGCAAGGAGCACAACTCCGCTCACAATGATGGGTGTTGTGCTCCTGTTTGTGTGTTTTTTGTGTGTTTCTCCCTTTTTGTTTTTCAGATATCGGTATCCTGGGGATTACGTCGGATTCCGTGGACTACGTCGATGACCAGCGTTTTTTTAATGTTTTTTTTTAATAAAATGGTCAATGAGGGGTGTGGGGTGTTTTTATTTGAATAAAAATTTTTTTTTACTTGTGTCGTCTTTATTTCTTTACTTTATAGACTTAGTAGTGGAAGCCGTCTAATAGAAAAAAAAAACCGCATAGGGTCCCCCCTATTTTTATAACCAGCCGGGTTAAAAACCAAACGACAGCAGCCTGGTAACACCAGGGTGGGAAGAGCCATTGTTTTAGGCCCTCCCCAGCCTAAATCTTACCAGCCTGCTGCCGCCCGGTCCAGGAGCGCCAATTTTGACGCTCCGGGACCACTGGCACCCGGCTCTTCCCAGTACCCCTGGTGGCATTGGGTACTGGGGTAATAATAGGGGGTTAGTGTTAGCCATTTTATACCGGCTAACACTAGGCCCCAACTTAGTAATGGATTCCGTCTATTAGACGGCTTCCACTACTAAGTCTATAAAGTAAAGAAATAAAGACAAGACACAAGTAAAAAAATTTTTTTATTCAAATAAAAACACCCCCACACCCCTCATTGACCATTTTATTAAAAAAAACATTAAAAAAACGCTGGTCATCGACGTAGTCCACGGAATCCGACGTAATCCCCAGGATACCGATATCTGAAAAACAAAAAGGGAGAAACACACAAAAAACACACAAACAGGAGCACAACACCCATCATTGTGAGC
The DNA here is from genome assembly GCF_027789765.1 of Dendropsophus ebraccatus. Classification (NCBI taxonomy): domain Eukaryota; kingdom Metazoa; phylum Chordata; class Amphibia; order Anura; family Hylidae; genus Dendropsophus; species Dendropsophus ebraccatus. Next base: position 83,597,752 of record NC_091462.1, read on the forward strand.
GGTGTTGTGCTCCTTACAGTATGCAGCATCTTTACAGATCGCTGCTTACAGTCTGGCCCCCAAGGGGTTAAGGGAGGATGTATTGCATCCCCCTTAACCCCTTGGGGGCCAGACTGATGTCAGACTGCACCCATCCCAGCAAGGAAGGGGTTAACTGACCCCCCTTCCTTGCTGGGAGGGGTGCAGTGCTGGGGAGGGGGTGGGGAGAGATCTATACTCACCCCGATGTGTCCTCTTCGCTGGTCCGCAGCACAATGAAGTCACTTTGCTGCGGACCAGCACATTATATGTGCGCTGAGCCGATCAGCCAATCAGCTGAGCGCACATATAATTCTAAATGTTTCTTCTAATAATGCTATTGTGATAACATATTCAGAAGAAACATTTGATGTTTTCATTAAAGTAAAGTGATAATTAGTACAGAAAGCTCTATTGCCGGCATATGAATTAACGGCTTATGGAGCTTCCTGTACTAATTAATATTTAATTAATAAAACACAATTTCGTTCAAATAAATTCAGTTTCGTTAGTCAATAATTTAATTCTAACGAATCCATCATTGTGCAATTAAATATACTGTCAAAAAATAAATATATATATATAAATATACATTTATTTATATATCTATTTATTGTCAATCCTCGGCCGCATCTCCAGCCGCAAACAATGGTCTTGTTCATTTTTATGGGTCCGTTTACGATCGGGCCGTAGATTTATACATAGTGTGCACTGTGCAGCCGTATATCCTATACTTTCCAGCGTACGCATGAACCACCAAAAATACCGCCGCACAATTACAGCCGCAAATACAGCCGCACAGTTACATAGTCTGAACCTGGCCTAAAGCCGTACTTATGGCAACTCTTGGAGCTGTGCAAGTAGCAGAGAAGTCAATTGGAGTTATGCAAACTGCTTAACTCTCCTGATTCATTTCCAGATCCAGACCTTGCACTATGCACGCACACATTAGCTGGAGAAGTGAAACTGAAACTTATGTTCCCTTCACTTGTGATTTAGAAGAAAATGAAACCTGACGCTTTAAAAGAACTAATCAGGCAAATTACCAAGTGACAGGTGTTATAACTAATGCTAATAGAAGAGCATGTCTGCTTACTGCAAGGTTTTCTTTTTACTTGATGCATGCAAGCGTTATGGTCCTATAATGCTGCGTTTACACGGAACGATTATCGCTCAAATTTGCACAATAACGATCGAATTCGAATGATAATCGTACGTGTAAACGCAGCGAACGATCACACGACGAGTGAGAAATCGTTCATTTTGATCTTTCAACATGTTCTCAAATCATCGTTGGTTGTTCGCAAAAAAATTGCAGATTGTTCCAGGTAAACAGTCGTTCACCGATTTAACCTATGTGTGAGATAGGCTTATGCTGGGTTTAAACGAAGCGATAATTCGCCCGATCGTACGATTAACGATTTCGAAGTAATGATTTTTTTTTTATAACAATCACACTTAGACGGAACAATATATTGTACGGAAAAATCTTTTGCGATCGTTTTGCGATCGCCTAAGCCTATCTCGCACATAGGTTAAATCGGTGAACAACTGTTTACACGGAACGATCTGCAAATTTTTTGCAAACGACCATCGGCGATTTGAGAACATGTTCAAAGATCAAAATGAAAGATTTCTCGCTCGTCACTTCATCGTTCGCTGCGTTTACACGTACAATTATCGTTCGAATTTGATCGTTATCGTGCAAATTCGCACGATAATCGTTCCGTGTAAACGCAGCATTAAACGATCGCAAAACGATTTTTCCGTACGATATATCGTTCCGTCTAAACGCTGATCGTTATAAAAAAAATCGCTACTTTGAAATCGTTAATCGTGCCATTGGGCGAATTATCGCTCCGTGTAAAAGTACCATTATTTATCTAACGCCCTGTAACAAGTTCTTGCTTTTTATTTTTAACTTTTAAAGTTCTTGTGGAGATACCAGTCTTTATAGTATATACTGTAGTTATATTAACTGTATTACCCTTTATATTACACCAAAAGTTTAATTAACATTTAACATGTAATGTATTATAAACCCCTTCCCTATGAAGCACTGTGTCTTTTAAGAGTGAGCTTAAAAAAACAGGTAATTCTTCTTTTTGGAGGGGATTCTGGCTCTCTTCTTAACCCTCCAAGCAGTTACACCGCTGAACGTGTAAATCTGAACACACAGAGCTACTGTGTAAAACAGGGGAGGAAATCAAGTAGTATCAACTTCATCCTCTACCATAGCTGTTGCAAAATTATAATTCCCATAATGCCTGACGGCCATATTGTTGATGCTAGCAGGATAGACACTACCCAAAGGTAATGATATTTGAGTGGATGTTTAAGGTCACAAACGAAAGTTTTTAGAAGTTTTATATGTATTAGGTCTTGCACACGTTCAGTATTTTTTTATGTCTGTAGATTCCTCTGGCTATCTACCCATACAATCCACTAAAAATTACGGATTGGGCATCTGTAGTGCATCCATATTTCCTTCAATCCATTTTGTAGAAACACAACCTTTCAACATGTGACTACTCACTCATCGTTTTTGGGTTTTTTCCTACGGAAATACAGGTGCCAAAAGGTTACAATTTGTAGAAAATAGTGGATCCCATTGATTTCTATGAGAGAATCCACAAAAAAAATCTGGGTTCGCACTAGGACATGTCCTTTTTTTTAGGATTGGTTTGCGTCCTTGTAATCTACTGAATAGCCCAAAAGACATCAATGTGCACTAACTCAAGTACGGAAATACAGATCCGTAGATTACGGGATGTGTGAATAAGGCCTAACGCTTAGATAATGAGTAGAAGGAAAACTCCCATTATTCCTTTACTGAGCCACCAATTTGAGGGGCCAGTGTATAGAAGGAATGAAGATATTTAAAGGGTATGAATCATTTTAACAAACTTCTGACATGTCATAGATCAAGGAGCAGAGTTCATCCTACTAAGTGCTTCTACCCCTTCGGTTTAGCGAACAAATTCTTGCTTTAGTGCCACAAAAATTCCTTTACATTATAGTTCATAAGTGCATTTAAAGGAAGCCTTAAAGGAAGCTGATTCCAGGAATATAAAACTAATCTGCATGGGTATATGCTATATTTAGCAGACTGATTATATATAGAGAGAGCTAACATTACCCTGAGAAGATCATGCATCTAGTCTACAGAACTCTCTAGGTTCTCTACTTCTTACCACTTTCTCCTCCAACATTTTACGTTCTTTCATGAAGTAGGTTATCCAAATAAAAAAAGAAAAAAGGAATCTAATCTTAGCCTTCATATATAACATGTACTTTAATGAACATATGTACATACATATGTACATGCATACTTATATCTTTTTGCCCAATGATTCCTTCCAAGAAACAACAGAAGCTGCGGCACTCATCCGTAGTATGCAAAATTTTTATTCCAAACACATGGTCATGGATGCACACAATACAAGGCAACTATCGTTTTGCACTGCGACACACTCCCTCTCGGCCTTTGCTTTTAGTACACACCCTTTATGTGACTACCTTTGTCACTATTACCATTTAGTATCCAGTTGCATACATGCTTTTGTGGGGCTTCTCAGCTGTATGCTGCGTACCTGAGGTTTTCAGTCACACATGCTGCTGTGTCCATTTGCACATGACTAGGTGTCCCGCGCCCCATGTCTGAGTGGTGGATGCCATAGCCTTGCATTCTTGCTGCAGCTACGTCACATCATGACAGATTGGTTAAATGGGGATATGGTGAGCCAATGTTTCTACCTAATCATGCCAGTTTAATAGTATCTAGTTATCTTAGTACATTTTTATGTTTACCAGTGGTTGTGCTGTATTGCTTAGCGCCCTATTCCACCAGACGATTATCGTTCAGATTATAGTTAAATCGTTTGAATCTAAACGATAATCGTTCGTTTGAATAGCAGTTAACGACTAACAACCGAACGAGAAATCGTTGATCATTTTAATAAGACCTGGACCTATTTTTATCGTTGCTCGTTCGCAAATCGTTCGCATTGAATACAAAGTTGTTCGGTCTTTTGCTGTAGTGACGAATGCAATAGCAACGACAAGACGACCGCAAGAACGATCATTTTTAACGATTATCAGGCAAACGATTTCAGGTCTTTTATATAATAGCGGTCGTTTGGATTGTTTATTCTTAACGATTATGCGAACGATAATCATCTGGTGGAATAGGACCCTTACTCTTTGGTCAGTCTATATATGTTATTTGTTCATTTGGCCCCAGAGTGTCCTCTGACTAATCCCAAGTTCTCTGGGGAGAAGTGCGCTAGAATGTTTGTTGTTTACAGCAGATACCTTAAAAACATTTTACATGTGGCAGTCAAGGTTTTTACCCTAGCTACAGGATTGTAATATTCTCGGATTACTAATGTATGTACAGTAAAAGATTTTTTTCCACTTCAATATTGAACCCACATGGTTCATCAATTTTTTAGTTGGCACAGTGATAGTGTGGCCACACATGGCAGAACATTTACAGAATTTCTGTAGTAGATCAGTCATTGCGCTACCAAAGTCAGAATTGTTTTGATGGAACTCAACAATTAAATGACTGACACCAGAGTGATAGTAGCCGACATCTGCTGGGTATGTTAAGGGCACAGCTCCATCACCTGACCCATGACGTCAATTTCTTGTGGGTTGGGAATTCATTAGGTTACTTTTCTGTGGCGTATGTACTTGTGTCCAATTGTTGCAGCTGCTCAGTAGCTATTAAGTGCCAACAAGCGGCATTAGCTGCCGTGCAACAAAGGAAATCGGATATGTTCCCATATATCACAGAAAGGAAGGCTATTGAATGTCTATGAGCGGTAGGTGTTTCTAAGGCTAGTAGGTAGACAGTGCAGTAAGGGGTATGGTAATACCTACAGTTCACCAAAGTAGGTAACTTGTATATTTGTATTATTGTTATTTTGCAGAAAATAGAATAATAAAAATTGAAAAAAAAAGGTGGCATGGGATTGGCGTCACCAAGGCTAGCCCACAATACCAATAGTTTATTATGAGTTACCCTGCTAATAGATTCACTTTAAGTACTGTAGGACTTTTTGAAAAAAGTTTGCTCACAAAGTTAAAGAACCCAAATCTAAAGCGTTAAAATTACTTAAATAAATGTACTTAAGTTAAATTTGATCTTCCCCAGAATTTTGACAACCACTTTAAGTGTTTATCTTGGTTGAGAAGAATGTAGAATTTTGTAACAGACTCTACATATATTTCTAAGACAATCCTACTGCATATTATCATATATAGATCCTTATTGTCTAGTCCCAGTGGAACTTTCTTTGGGCCTGTGTTTCCCTGGATATCCAGGATCATGAAATGACTTTATTCCAGGATGTTTCTGCTATTTTCCCATGCCCATCCTTATTATTCAACATGCACGTGTCAGGATGGTATCTTTGTGGAGCGTTATGCGTCCCTCTGCTCGTGCTGTGCGGCCGAGAAGGCGCTGATATTCTCTTATTCTGTTCTGTGTTTTGTTTTGCTGTGTCTGAACACTGGTTTATTTGCTCTCTTTGGGAGACACACCCGACTTCACCTGCTGAGTTCTGTCTGGCCATGTCAGGGTTAATCTGTGTTCTGGTTCTGCTGTGACTGACAGGTCTTCCTGCCAGTGGATCTGTCTTGTTCTCAGGTGTCTGTGCTTGGAGATCAGGGGGATGGTCCAATTACGTTCTGGACCAGAGCCCTGGTCTCCTATATAACAAACGTCAGTCTGTGCACTTATTGCTGGTTATTGACTTAGTCTCTGCCTGCTTGTGGATTCTGTTTCTTTGCATCTCCTGACTACTGCTTTGTACCTCTGACCTCCTTTTCTAGCTGCCTGCCCCTGATCATATTGCCTGTTTTCTGATTACGCCTTTGGATCCTGATTTTGTACTTTTGCTGCCCGATTGTTGTGACCCGGCTTGTGGACTATTTGTGTCCCACCTAGCCAGTGCAGGGACTGCCGCCCAGTTGCTCGCCGCCATCTTAGGGCGGATTGTGGCAAGTAGGTAGAGGACAGTGGGCGGGGCTGAGCTTAGGGCTCACTGTCTTGTCTTGTCCTGCTATCCGGTTCCTAACAGCACGTTAAAAAAAAGCCTATACAGTAGATGGATTATAAAGTGGTAATTTCTCACGAGAGAAGGAGCCACCATAGCAGATGTCCAGAACTGATCTGGTTCCCAAAGCTGAGCAGTCTTCAGATAGGGAGATTGCTGTGAAAATCACAATCCTTGGACACAGGAAGAAGAAAGGACCTTGACCGATCAGTAGAGCTAGGTGAGAGAAGTCCTCAGTTCCCTCCCAGATCCCTGTCACATGACCAGGACAGCTACTTAATGGCTACATAATAACACTATGGGCAGGGCCGGCTCCAGGGGCTACAGAGCCTCAGCAGGCCCCTCATCCATCCACTATGCACCCATCATCCACACAGACACTGTTTGACTGACTATATTAACACTACACACTTGTGGAGTGCAATTGATAGCATTTGAATATTGACTGACGGTTTCAATTGCACCCTAATAGACTGCGCAGACTCATTACTACACTACTGATTGACAGACACTGACTGACACACACTGACTGACTCTGACTGACTTACTGAAACTGACAAACTCAGACACTGACACACAGCACTTACAGCTCAGTCTTCTCCCTCTTCTTCTCTGTCATGCTGCTCTCCACACTGTAAGGTTGAGGACCTTTGTGTCATGTGATCAGTTCCTTTACCCTTTTCTCAATCTTTGCAGGTCCTGCTCCATCTACTGTGTCTTCTGATGTTCAGCCCTCTCATCCTGCACTAGATTGAGCCGGCTGAATATAAGAACATCAGGCCCCATCCCTCTCTGGGCCTCTAGAGGTGCTGTAGGCTCCAGTACTTGTCTGGGTAAGCCCGATGCTGACGCCTGCCCTGACTATGGGATCATCTCACTCACTGTAGATGCAAAGCCATTCATCATCAGTCAAGGGTTAAACACTCAGAACACTACTAATAAAAAACTTTTGATGTGTCTCAGTAATATCAGCAAAAGCAGAAAAGTCCAACAGCACTAAGGAACTAAGGAACAATCAGGCCATGTATGCAAATTTCTGGATGCAAAGTGCCCACTATCCAAGATGTGGTCAGGAGTAGGGATGATTGAACATTGGAAAAAGTTAGGTTCTATCGAACGCGAACCTTGTTGAACCTTCTGCATTTGATTCCCGATGCTTTCCTGTTCTGTGGGGAAGGAGGAGACAGCCCGAGTACTGCCTAGATTTCTGAGATACAGCCTAGGTAATAAGCTGTATCACAGAATTCTAGGCGGTACTCGGGCTGTCTCCTCCTTCCCCACGGAACGGGAAGGCATCAGGAATCAAATGAGGAAGGTTCAACAAGGTTCAAGTTCGATAGAACCTAACTTTTTCTGCTGTTTAATCATCTCTAAAAGAGAGTCCAACAGCATCCATACAGCATTCAGTCCAAATTTAATTTACATGATCAGGTACAGCAGTGCAACATTTAGACCCTGAGATTCACGCTTAACAAAAGGTCGAAATGTTGCACTGCTGTACCTGATCATGTAAATTACATTTTGATTGATTCGCTCTGCAGATGCTGTTGGAATCTCCCTTTTTTTAGTATTCATGCCCACATTTGGGATAGTGTGCATACAGAATTTTGCATACATGGCCTGATTGAACATTATCGGCTCTACAGATGCTGTTATACTCTCTTTTCATGGGTCCAACAACATCCAAAATAATAGAAAATCTTCAAAGCTTTAATTAATTCTCAAGAACATTTCCATTGATTTCAATAATAAAAATAATAAAACTAATTTGTTTCTTTTTAACAGAAACAAAAATGAGTTCGACTACGTTTTTGTGTCTGTTAAAAAAAAGGATCAGTTTTGATTTGTTTCTTTTTTTTTTTTTTATAAATGGAAAAACGGATCAAAACGGATGCACACAAATGCATCCGTTTTTTTTAATATCAGTTTTTTGGAAAAAACGTAGTGTGAACCCAGCCTTAGTTATCACAAAATATGTCTGCATTTACTTTGGTTCAAAGAGCCAGGAACAAAAGTGTTCTGCTAATACTATAAAACATCTGGAGGAGATTAAAATGTTTTTTGGCATCCTTCAAATGAACCTAATCCCTCCAATGGAGAGGAATGGCCGCATGCCACTTCCACATTGCTGAAAGTAATTGTTTGCCTGTACATTTCAAGTAAATCTTAAGGCTATTTCTGGGAAAATGAAACAATGTACATGATAACTTTCTGAGAAGGATCGTGTGAGGATAAAGAGAGGACCCTTGTCTGTGAAATGCTCACATATCTCCACAGCTGCATTAGCTTATCATTTGTGGCAAACCATTTGCCCTTTACAGCCTATTCTTAGAAGACCTTTCAATCTCTAGAGATAACTTATATGCACTGCTGCCCCTATGGTTCAACATATCTATATATTTGCTTTATGATTGCTTTTTCAACTGGATTTCTGTATATGAGCTATGCTACAACTTTTTATAAACTTTTATTATCACTTGTGTTATGGGGTAAAACTGAAAGACACCAGTATATATATATATATATATATATAGTGGTACCTTGGATTACGAGCATTCATTCCAGGACTGCGCTTGTGATCCAAAGCCACTCTTAAACCAAAGCAAATTTCTGAAAGCAAGAAATCACTGATATGCAGACAATTGGTTCCACACCCCAAAAATAATGATTTTTTTTATTCAGAATAACATGCAAAACAAATGAAACAAAGATTTAGAAACAGCTGAATATGTGATATTATAAGTTACTGCAAAGTATAGCACGTGGTGTATAATTTATAGTAAGTGCATAAACCTGAAAAACACAGCAGCAGTTTGTAGATATTAGAAAGAGAGAATCAAAGAGCTGTGCAGGAGGACAGTGACAGAAACTAATCTATACAGCAGTGTGAATGGCTGAGTGTAAGTGCAGACACATTATAGCAGCAGTGTGTCTAGCTGACTGTTAGTGTAGGCACATTATAGCAGGAATGGAGAGGATGGGAAACAGAAGGACTGACAGAGACTGCAGGGAGTATGAAGGAATGACATATGTGGGCACAGTATAGCAGCACCCTCTTTCCAGGGAAAGAGGGGTTACAGCTATAAAGAGATTACTTCCACAGTCCTGTCCCCTGATGCAAGCTCCAGCCTGAAGTGATCTGCTATGATCTGCTATGATTTGGAATGTGAGGGAGACTTTCTGGGTCAGAGTACAGGACTGTAGACCAAGCTTTGCAGACCAAGCCCCTAACCCACCCAGTACAGGGAGCTCCTAAACCAAAACAATGCTCTTAAACCAAGTCACAATTTTGAAAAATTGTTAGCTCTTCTTGCAAAGCGCTTTCAATTCAATTTCTGCAAAGTTGAGTTTGCATACACATACACATGAGTTGCAGGCATAGCCACAGGAGTGTAGTCCAAGATTTAGGTAAAGGCAGAAATGTGAACACAGTGCTTGCAGGAATGGACACAATTCTGGCATATGTGAACACAAAACTGTAGTAAATATAGTAACAAATGTAATATCCAGAAAGGTTCCCCCTCACACAGCATTTGTGTGGCGTTTTTCTGGTCTTCAAAAAAACTGGCAAATCTTGGAGTTTTTTCTGGCATTTTTGAGTTTAGGTATAAATGGTACGAATAGAAGAAATTCCATTAAAGTCTATGGGAGAGAAATGCCAAAGTTTGCAGAACGAAACGCCAAGTTCTCAGCATGCTGCAACAGAGCCAAATGGCAGAGAGTAGAGAAAAATGCTACAGGGAAAAAAAAGACAATTATGGCATTTCATAAAATTCCATTGACCCACAGCTGACACCCAAATTAGCCAACCGAAGAACCAGGCCAAACCCAAACCGAGTCAGAACCAGAAGGCAGCTTGGAAAGAGACTTGGAAAATAGTGATTTGTAGCAAAGGCCCCACTAGATAGATGGAACCGAATTAGATCCTATACTGTGCCGACACTCAGGCCGAGACTGGGAGCAGTTTATATAAGAGATATTAATAGGCCTTTAAGGCCAGCTGCAAAGAGCCAGAAGAACATAGGTAAGGTTTAAGCGACTCTGTACACACAATGTGCCCCCCCCCCCCCAAACTTGCAGTCCTGTGTCAAATTGGCGTGGCTTAAAGTGTCTGTGCTCTAGCATTGTGACACCTCTCCGTCCCTCCTCCCCACCCTCTTCATCATTAGTAATGCCCCTAGAACAATTTCTTCTATTCATCGCCTGTCTGAACTCTGCACATGTGCCTTAATGATCCAGCATGTGATCAGTGTTCAGACAAGTGATGAACAGGAGAAATTGTTCTAGAGGCATTACTAATGATGAAGAGGGCGAAGAGGAGGGACGGAGGGATGTTACAATCCTAGGGCATGAGTACCCTAGGCCACACCAATTTGACACAGGGCTGCAAGTTTAAATGTTCTTTTTTAGGACAATAACTGCACCATCTGCCGAACGGACCCCAGGACAGATCTTGGATTAAAAACAGCTATCTGAAAGTACAAGCGGTTTGGGGTGGTCAGATTGTGGGTACACAGTCGCTTTAAGGGGGCATTCAGACACTCTGTGTGTGTATACAGACAATGTGCTGCAGAACAGAATGCAGAGCACCCGGCATCATGATTTCTTAGGATCCCGGGAGCTCCGAATCAGTTTAGTTCTTCACGCTAATTTACTGAAACAGCAACGAAGCAGAGTCAATAGTGTATCACAAAGATTTAAACTGATTTTGAGAACTCGGCATCCTAATACATGAAGATGCCGGGAGTTCTGTGATTCTGGTCCATAGCACATCTTCCGTGCACGGACCGTATTCGTGGAACGCTTGAATGCCCCCTTTCTCTTACCTCCCTGCAGTAACAGGGTGTGTCATGATCAGAGATGAAGAATTCATTAGTTGCTGTTTAAAATGTGAACTAGATTAAAGCGAGAACATTTGTAATTGAGCCCCACCCATGTTTGTATGCCAAATACAACCCATGAAAAAGACAGCAAATAAAATATAATGAGAACTATGCTCATTGGCAGTCTCGTAAAGCTTGACGAGTGGTCACCTATAAAAATTTAGGCAATGCTAAGCTAAATTATTTAATGCTGAATTTTCGAACCATTACATTGAGGGAGGGGGGGCACTAACTAAAGTTATTTTACACTAGGAAGAACATTTTTTGTATTGTTGATCAGTAAAGCCTCGTATGAACATGTTTCTGGTTTAGAAAGCTTAATCTTAAATATCCAATTGCACTAAGCAATAAATACACCCCACAGGCAAGAATGAACAGGTAGATAATAGAGTAGCTTTATAGACCATGAAGCACAATGTAGCCTTGCTGAATGTAGCAGGGAAAGCAGCCATGAAACGTCAACATCTGATATCCTGCCACACTGAAAAACAAATCCTGAGCACTTTGTGGAAACCATGCAGGTCTGAACACATACTTTATAATGGTTATTAGACATGGTTACGAGCCTGACACTTTGTTCGTTTCACAAATAGATGAAATTGCATCTGCTCTTCCCTTGTTCTCCTGCACTACTTTCAGACCAATGTGCTGTGTACGCTACGTAACTTCCACTAGATGACCAATTGGACACCTGGTTATCACTTAGCACAGTACGTGGGATTGTTGGATATCCTGTTGTAAAACCTTGGGTGTTAATTTGTAATTGAATGCTTTTTGCAGCTGCGCGACCACTCTCTGTCCCCTCCCCACCCGACCAGGACGTACAGTTAAGTTTTGGGTCGTGAAGGGGTTAATAGTCATCTACTATGGCTGAGCTGTTTTGCTCCTAAATGCTGATAAGTAATGACAGTGACACATTTAATGCCATTAAGTAGAGATGAGCACCGCCATTTAATGGCAAATAACGGCTGTTATTTCATAACAACTCCCATTGTTTTAAAATAACGGCAATGATTTGCCGTTAAACGACGGCCTTCCACTCAATTTGAACAGTGTGTGAACATAGGGGGACATTTATTAAGTCCGACGTTTTTTACGCCGGACTTAAAAATGTCCCCACATCTCCGGCGCTACAGGGATTTATGTAGAGGCGTACTGCCTCTACATAAATCCTGTGGGCGTCGGTGCGCACGGCAGAAAACCTACGCCACCTGAAAGGTGGAGTAGGTTTTCGGCATATCTTTTGCCAGAGCAAAAGATAAATCGCGCGGACTCTGAGTCCGCGCCACCCGTCCCGCCCCCTCCATACACCCCCCCGCCCCCCCCCCCCCCCGGCGTACCCCGCGGAAAGTGCCGATATGCGAATATTTTATCTGCAAATCGGCCATTTGCGAATAAAATAATACGCAAATCGGCACTTTCCGCCGATACGCACATTAATACATGTCCCCCATAGACTTTCTGTGTTTTTAATCCACTCCTGGTTTTGGTTGCAAAATACTGACCAAAATACTGAGCAAAAATACTGTGTGTGAACATAACCTAAGGGTCCTATTACAGGGCCTGATCATTAACTGTAAAAGAGCGCAGATCCATTTACAGAGCAATTACACAGGCCAAATATCGGGCAGCAAGGGCTGCACGGACATTGTTAGCGATGTCCGTGCAGCACTTGCCTTAAGTATAAAATATTAACTCACCTTACCATGTTCCTGGATGTCTTTGGGTCTTCTCTGGTGTCCTGGGAGGCCTCTTCCATTGTCTGCAGCTTTGCCTTTTCTACACTGACAGGCCGCTCAGCCAATCACTGGCCGCTGCCTGTGATTGGCTGAACGGCCAGTGGCCTGTCTTGGCCTGTGATTGGCTGAGAGGCTGGCGGCTTGTAAATAATGCAGAACGATGCAGAGTTAATATTTTATAATTTTATACTACAATCAAGTGTACACGTAGCAATGTGCACCCGACGCCTCATGATTTTAGTTCTGGACCTAAAGAAACAATCAGCTGATGATCATTTTATTGGCTGACATTCTCTCTATTACACAGAGCGATAATCTGCCTGATTCAGCTGATTATCGCTCGTGTAATAGGGACCTAAGAGTGTCAGCAGTTTGAAGCCTAAATTACAGCTGACAGATTAGAATGTAGAAGTAGTTGATGAGGTGGAAAGTCGGCATGATCCTTCATACTTTCCCTACTCTCTCTCAATTTTTAGACTGGTTCTTACGTCTGTTACTATGTAATATCCCTTCATATTTGAGGAATATGGAAATGTTATTGGTCCATATTCTTATGATAAGATATTTGGCCAAAAACAATTCAATAGGCCGAGTTTTTTGCTTCTAGGCAGATTAATATCCGAATTGGCTTCCAACAAAACCATCTGTGGTGAAAATGGAATATTTAACTCAAATTGTCGACTAATTATTTCCAGTATAGTTTCCCAATATGATTTCAGTTTTGGACATGACCATAACATATGTAAATACTCCACTTTTTCCTCCCCACATCTCCTACAGTTATGCTCTTTGTTGGGATACATCTTGGTTAGCCAACAAGTAGTATAATGTTAAGGGTAGACTATATTAAATTGGATCATTTGATACCCTGCAACTATCCCTACCTTTCTAATATTCCCATAAATGTTTTCCCATTGTCTTTCCGATATAGTCCACAGCTCTTTCATCCATTTTCTCTCACTGTTATTGCAGTGTCCCAGAACATACAGACTACTACTCCTATTATGGCCATTTCTATTGCTGTGTCAATGCCTGTTCTGGTAAGTGTTTGCACTGCAACTGCTGCTGGTTTTCCCCTAGTATTCTCTGGTATTGTGCATTTTCATGTGTATTGTCATGTATTCCTGTGTATTATTACAGTGTACAGTGGTATGCAAGGCTGTTGATCACGTGACCTGTAACCATGGTTCCTCCAATGGCCGACTAGTTCTGGCCAGGAGCAACCATGTGACCTCCCACTTCCTCCTAACAAGTTAGTCTTCCCCCTGCTTCCAAGCAAGGAGGATGTGTGTCGTCCCTCTCCTGCCTCAGAGGAGTTGGGCTTCTTCTCTGCAGCCTCTTCACCATAAGAAGAGTGACTGATTCTGCTGCTGTATTCAAGTCTACGGCTGTATCTGCCTGCTCAAGTGACCGGATTCTTCTCTCTCATCTGGGTGTCATTCCGTTATCTCTCCTCATCGCTGCAAGGATTCACAGCAAGTATTATTCTCAAGCTAATCCACCCAGCAACGCTATTCCTCTCATACTCCTACTCCCATCATCCGGCACGTATTCTCACAGCCTATGCAGCACCACTCCTGCTTTATTTGTCAAAGCCTGCTATATACCCGGTTGCATCCGGACAGAACTGTTGCTACTAGTTACCTTATCTATAATAAAACCGCTGTTACTGAACCCTGGCATTGGTGTCCACTAACTGGTGCCCTGACTAAGTGCAGCGAAGAATCGCATGCCCATCATCACCCGCAGATTCCTCAGACCGGCCCTACAGCTGTGCTGCCCTCAGGCCTATACCGTGACAAGTATACACCCTGCAGCTGCCCCGGTCATTGCCCGCTCATAACACCAGCACTGCGGAAGTGGCCCCCAGGGGCCAGGGCATCGCATTTGGCGTCACGAACAGGATCTACCCGCCACGCGGTGTACCAGATCTACAGTTTAATATCGTCTCCAGAGACTGTGCTAAAATTGCCATGGGAGTTCTGATAACTGAGTCGCTGCACGGCTGGGACTGTACACAAAATGGCCGCTTCTTGCTGTTATTTCTACCTGCGCCATCCCCCAGTGACGAGGGGGTTAACTGCCATGCGGCCGAGAAGCGGGAATTGCTTGGCGCCATTGATAATGACTGTGTCTCTCCTGATTGGCCGGCCGCTTCCACTGACGTCATTGTTGCTGGGCAGACTTTGGAGCCTGATCCTCCAGCCTGGCGCTCCTCCCCTTCCTGCTACAAGTTCCGGCCAGTGGAACGCAAGATGGCGGCCTATGAAGAGCACCTGCCTGCAGCCCCAGCGCTTGTGATGCCTACACTGCCTGAGAGTCTGCCTCTGCTCAATCCTGCGTGCCTGCTAATGCCGCTACCCTCCGACAGCGATATCAGTTGGGGCTCTACACCAGTCTCCAACGGTCCGGAGGAAGAGCCTGTCTCCATCGCCAGCGTCTCGCCGGGATCTCGTTGCTCCAGCACTCCCGAGGTTGCCTTCTCCACAGGAGGATCGACCTCGCCAGAAAACTATGGATCCGTGAGTACCGGGGTTCCGGGCGCCCCTCTTCCTGCCTCTAGCCAGGGGGATAACTTTAAGGCCACCTGCTACGCCAGTCCCTGGAGGCTCCCCGGGCCCGGGACACCATCCCTGCCTCAGTGGGTGTTTGGGGACGACCCGGTTATCAAGAAGTTGGCGGATGAGATCAAGCAGGCCCTAACCTTGCTATCTCTGGTGGCTAAAGCCCCCCTCACCATGGCTACTACGGTGACTCCCCCTACCACTGCCGTGGCTAAAGCTGCGACCACCACCACTACCTACCACGTGGCCCCTACTGTCTCTCCTGTGACCACAGTAGCCCCTACTGTCTCTCCTGTGACCACCGTGACCCCTAGCCTCGTGGTCACCACCGCAGCAGATGATGCTCCTGCTCCGGCTTCCTCCCGGTATTATCCCTGGGAGAAAAAGAGGGGTGCCACTTGGGATCCTCCAGGACATTTCTGTTAAATGTCCTCCCAAGGGCTGAGTTCTATGACTGTGTTTTTTTTTGTGTGCTGTTTCACCATTCTAGTGCTATGCAACGTTCAAGGTTCGTGCCTGGTCCTCCTGACCAAGTTCCCTGTACTAACCAGCCATGAGCTGATGGACACTTACAATAACAAAAAGTTCTCTAGTGCCTGTCCCAGAGCCTTTTACATGGACGATGTCTAATTGCCTAAAAGAGACTCTACCTAACAGAGACACTTAACCCATTCCTTCCTAATGCACTTTCCTGTGATTGTGTGTTCCACACAGGGTATTATTGCACTTATTTCATTATTGCACTTATTGTACTATTGCATTCCAGTGTTATCAAAGTCTTTGTATTTCCTCCTCTGAGTAAGCACAAGGTTACATAGATTGCCTCAGAGTAGAGCGCCTCTTTTGTAAAACAGTATATTTTTCCAGTGTCTAAGTCAGATAGCTCCTCCTCTGAGTAAGAGAAGTCAGTTTACATATACCTCAGAGAAAGTCCAGTTTATGTAGGAGTGTATTTTCTCATCCAGTCTCATTATTGTCTATATTATCTCTATAGCTGGAAAGATTTAGTTGAGCCAGTTCGTATGCAGATTTTTCTCAGATTTTCATTCAGATTTTTCTCAGGTTTCATTCGGATTCATGTGAGCCAGTTCTCCTCAAGACCTCGCAGTATTTGTTGTCCCTTGTGTTTCCTTTCCTTTTGTTTCCAGTATTTGTTTACCTCTGTCTTGTCCCAACGCAGTAGTTATCACACATAGTCTTACCTAATATTCACACTGGTCCATACATATTGCACCTTGGATACCCTTTCGTGTGTTTGGCCTATTGAGTAATTGTGTTGTATGATTGACCGGTATGTAAGGGGCCCCCATGTATGCTTGCTTTTATTATTTTGTTCTTTTCTCTTCCAGGTATCCAAGACACTACTCAGACACGCCAAGGTAGTACACAGGTCTTCACGTTCTCCTCCAGTAGGGTAACACATTTAATAGAAAACCTACTGTCTAACTGGCTGGAATATTGAGGGTCCCCCGCCAGCAGTTAAGTTGTCCTGGCTTACACGTCAGATGGTTCATGCACTAGCTACCTGGTCGCCAGAGTACGTTAGGCACCCCTAGGTGAAGTCCTGCCACTAGGGTTTCTCATCCTCTCTCTCTTCTCACCTGTGCCTTGGGTGTGGGAAACACACACCTCATCACACTCACTCTCATCATTCATTCCTGTTGTTTGATTGTCCAGTCTATTCATGTTTGCTGCCTTCTAGATTCGCCGAGGTCGGCTCAAATTTGCTAGGGAGGTATGCAGTGTCCCAGAACATACAGACTACTACTCCTATTATGGCCATTTCTATTGCTGTGTCAATGCCTGTTCTGGTAAGTGTTTGCACTGCAACTGCTGCTGGTTTTCCCCTAGTATTCTCTGGTATTGTGCATTTTCATGTGTATTGTCATGTATTCCTGTGTATTATTACAGTGTACAGTGGTATGCAAGGCTGTTGATCACGTGACCTGTAACCATGGTTCCTCCAATGGCCGACTAGTTCTGGCCAGGAGCAACCATGTGACCTCCCACTTCCTCCTAACAAGTTAGTCTTCCCCCTGCTTCCAAGCAAGGAGGATGTGTGTCGTCCCTCTCCTGCCTCAGAGGAGTTGGGCTTCTTCTCTGCAGCCTCTTCACCATAAGAAGAGTGACTGATTCTGCTGCTGTATTCAAGTCTACGGCTGTATCTGCCTGCTCAAGTGACCGGATTCTTCTCTCTCATCTGGGTGTCATTCCGTTATCTCTCCTCATCGCTGCAAGGATTCACAGCAAGTATTATTCTCAAGCTAATCCACCCAGCAACGCTATTCCTCTCATACTCCTACTCCCATCATCCGGCACGTATTCTCACAGCCTATGCAGCACCACTCCTGCTTTATTTGTCAAAGCCTGCTATATACCCGGTTGCATCCGGACAGAACTGTTGCTACTAGTTACCTTATCTATAATAAAACCGCTGTTACTGAACCCTGGCATTGGTGTCCACTAACTGGTGCCCTGACTAGGTGCAGCGAAGAATCGCATGCCCATCATCACCCGCAGATTCCTCAGACCGGCCCTACAGCTGTGCTGCCCTCAGGCCTATACCGTGACAAGTATACACCCTGCAGCTGCCCCGGTCATTGCCCGCTCATAACACCAGCACTGCGGAAGTGGCCCCCAGGGGCCAGGGCATCGCATTATGTTTATTCCCTCCCTATTTATTCTTAAGCAGTTCCCTATATAGAAAAGATAAAGCTTCCTTCCTAAAAGAGTCCTTCAATTTGAATATCCCAAATATTAGGGAAATCTGTAGAATCTTATTTTCCTTTAGACTTTCATTTGCATATTTCAATTGAATATAAGGGAATCTTTCTCTTTGTCCAAATCCATATTCTAACTCCAGTTCTTCCCAACACCATATTTTGCCATCCTTAAAAATATCCCTTATATATTTTACTACCTTTTCCTCCAGAATAGACCTGTTGGGGAGGAATACGGAAATGTTATTACAAGAACTGGATTCATTACATATTGGGGATATTGTAGCATCCATAGACGTGGTTAATTTATACTCTAGAATTTGTCACAACGACGCTATTGTGGCAGACTTTTGTCTCATTCCCAAAAAGACCATAATTTATTTGTCAAGCATTAGAATTTATTTAGAAAAATAATGCCTTTATTTTTAAATGGGTTATCAAGCGCTAGAAAAACATGGCCACTTTCTTTCGCCAGGTCAGGTGCGGTTTGCAATTAAGCTCCATTCAATGGAACTAAGCGGCAAAACCCCGCCCAAGCTGAAGACAAGAGTCGTGCTGCCTCTAGAAGAAAGTGGCCATGTTTTTGTAGTGCTGGATAACCCCTTTAATGGGAATTGGTACATACAATGTACAGGAGTTGAGGACTCCGGTAGCCTCAAAGCTAGCAAACCTTTTCCTGGCCCTTTGGGAGGAGGTATATACTACCCAGAACCCATATATTGGTAAAATTAAATATTACCCAAGATACCTGGATGATACATTGATAGTATGGGAGGGCTCAAGGAAGAAATGTTTTGCTTTTTTCTGAATATTTGAATCAGAATTCTATAAATATGTAATTCACAGCAGAGTTTGGTGGTGAATCTATTAATTTTTTTTAGATATAACAGCTTTTATACGGGAGAATAACATTTATACTAGAGGGTATAGAAATAATATTGCTACTAATTCCCCTTTACATTTTGATAGTTTCCATCCCCAATATGTAAAGACCTCATATGACACCTTCCTACAGCAATTGGAGGAATTGATGGTGAGGCTGAGAGATAGGAAATATCCTGAAGAAGTTATAGAAAGCCTTTTAAAAAAGCAGTGAGAATGGTTACAGATGCACTAATCTTTAAATACTGCAATATTGTCTTGTCAATCCAATATTAATATTGACCTTACCTGTATATTAACCAACTGTAGACATTAATATACAGTAGCATGTGCAATTATCAGAAATCCACATCTGTGTCAACATTTTTATTCCCTTAGCTGATAATGATATGAGAGAGTAGAAAAAAGTTGATTTCCTCCATACAATTCCTCCTATTGTTATTAATACTGCCCCATTTTAGGCTTTTTCCGACAAATAACATCACAGGAAACCCAGTTGTATTTAAAACTGTTTCTTGCATTATATTTTCAGTTCTATTTAAAAAAGATGAAAATGGTTAAAAATGGATTCCATGAGAATTTTTATAAAACTTCATAGTCATTATCGGTTTCCCATGTAGTATGTTAATGTGGCCACATACCTCCAATAATTAATAGGCAAACAATCATCCGGCTGACAGTTATCTCTCTTGTCCTCCCTATACACATGAATGTTTGGCATGGCCGAACATTTTTGTGTTCTCTATGAGAAGAGGAGAGGCAAGCCACCAAAAGAGCAGTTTTTGTTCTTTCTCGCAGTGGGTTTGGTTTGCAAAAGTATAAAGCGTATAGGGACCTTTAGTTGTCGGTGGGGGCAAAACCACTTCACGCTTTTTTTTCCATTTGTCACAGATCTTATTCCAGAATCCTGAATAGACTGGAAAGAATAGGCCAATGCTTGTAAGTGACATCATCTTTTGTATGTGCTCTTATTACAGAGACTGTGCTATTACACGGCCCAATCAATAATGTAAACGAGCGCCAATCGGCTAGATTGGTGCTTGTTTACTGAGCCTATTACACGGCTCGATTATCGTTTATCAAGGGCTGCACAGACATCGTTAGCATAGTTATCGTTATAACCAATTATCCTAAGTGATTACTAATGTATACCAATAAAGACATTTGTTTAGGAACTATGCCTACATTTTTCCATACAATTATGTATTATGTCAGCAATTTGCCTCTGTTCATTGGGTAGTGGCTGGAACTGGTTACTGCAGCTCAGCTCCTATTCACTTGAATGGAAGCTGAGCTGCAGTTATAGGTCGCCACCAGTACACAATGAATGGAGCCAACTCCCTCTGTTCCTGTTCACTGTGTAGTACAGACACTTAACAGCTGGTTG
Source organism: Dendropsophus ebraccatus (assembly GCF_027789765.1). Taxonomy (NCBI): domain Eukaryota; kingdom Metazoa; phylum Chordata; class Amphibia; order Anura; family Hylidae; genus Dendropsophus; species Dendropsophus ebraccatus. The sequence goes on from NC_091462.1 coordinate 83,618,010, forward strand.
GAAATAGTGCTGGGTGTTGGCATTGTGCCAATCAGTGACCTAACATGAATAATTCATCAGTATTTTTAAAATACTTATACTATGATACAAATATATGCAAAAAAGTATTTTTTTTTAAATGAAATAGGTCTTCTAATAATATCTAAAAATTTGCTTAAAAAAAAGACAACTTTAATCAGGTGCTTCAAGGGGAACATGCTGTTCTAGGGTTTCCAAGGTAGTATGATTCACAGTGTTCCCGGAAACATAGCCATAATTTGACCTTGGTTCCTTTTACGACTTATGAATCAAATCTTAGAATCAGAGTATAAGTGAAATCCTTGTATTTGGTAGTATAAATATTTCTAAACATGAGGCATAGATTGCACAATACCTTGTTCTAATTCTGCTTATTTCTAAACTTGTTTGGGACAATGAAGGGCACGTGTATAATACATATTGCACAGGTTATAAATATATTTGGCAGGGACACTTGTTTATCACAGAACGATACCAGTGGAGACTTCTCAGTTTTTCTGGAATCCAATTCAGGTTTCCCATCTTTGTCCCATGGAGCAAGTAAGGACTCTTTATAAATGGCGCAATAGTTGGATTAAATTAGTTGCAGAAGAAGTAAACTATGGAAATGGTGGCCATTTTAAAGGGGAACTATCAACAGGTAAGACAATTGTAACCTGCAGAGACATAGCCCCCTATAGCGCCCAGGATGCTGAGGAGTAAGGTCTTACCTTCCTCCTTGGCACCGGTCCCGCGCTGTTAGTTGGCGTAAGTTTGGGCCGGGAGCACTGTTAGGAGCACTGCCCGACCCCACTGTGGGGGCAGGGCAGTGCTCCTACTAGTGCTCCCGGCCCAAACTTACGCCCACCAACAGCACGAGATCAATGCCAAGGAAGAAGAAAAGACACATACCTTCCTCCTCAGCATCCCGCGTGTTATAGGGGGCTATCAGCAGGTTACATTAATTTAATAACATTTAATAACATTAATAACCTAACCTGACCTGTTCCCCTATTAGAACAGATATGGAAAAGTTCAGAAAATGCAACAACAGTTTGAGGTCTTTGTTCACATCAAGGTTTTGGTCAGTAGTTTTTCAATTAAAACCGCACATCTTTCCACATCTACATCTTTCCATTATAGTTTTTTTTTCCGTCGGTTCCACTCCTGATTTTGGTTACAACTACTGACCCAAATACTGACAAACTATACTGATCAAAATACCGCGTGTGTTCACACATACACACAATAAAATAAAAGCTAAATACAACAGTCATTTTGATTGAAAAAAAAACAATGGGTTAACAGATTTAAAAAAACAGACGGATTTTGCAAAAGCAGCTCATAAATAATGAGCATGTTCTTTATTTTGGCCGTTGTAATAAATTACAGCCGTTATTCTATACATTCTGTGCATTGCCAGCCAATTTTCCATTGACTTGACTATTTTACAGTGTGTTGGCATAGCCTGAAGGCTGAATTCAGGTAATCGAGGATGAACTTGAGGATAGTCAAGTTGTCAAGGTAATGACAAAAAATGAAGCCCACCTGGGCCATCTAGTCCCCTCTGAATTTACCAACCACTTGTGCTGGAAGTTTGTTCCAAGCATCTATTACTCATTCTGTTTTATATTTTCTCATGCTGCTTCTGATCTTTCCCCATTTAAAGGAGATTTCTTAAACCTCGCAGCCTGCAGGTGGTGGGGGGAAACTGTTTAGAAGTAGGTATTTACCTCTCCCTGTGCCCTTGGTGAGTGGCGGGGTTGGCTGCGGGACCCCCAGCTATGGGATCTCCAGGGTGTCCACATCATGACCTGGCTGATGGACTGGCCGTTCAGCCAGTCAGTGACTAGGGTAGGACACCGCTTCAGTCACTGATTGGCTAAGCAACCAGTTCAGCAGCCGGTACAGGCATTTACGTATGAACCTGAACTCTCGGCTTCTCGGCGCTGTCTGCCCGCTCCGTGGAGAGGGTGGATACAGCCTGAGGACCGCCTGAAAAACTGGGATACAACCTATGGCTATGGCTGTATCCCTGTATCCCGATTCACTATGATCCCAGAGGCTTCAAATCAGTTAAAATCTTCGCACTACAATACTCCATAGCACACTGTCAGTATTTACAGACCGTGCATGGAACATGGGAATAAGCCCTAACCGCTTGTTCTTGTGTTCAGTTTCTTATTAGAAACACTTCTCTCTTATTTAGGCCATTTACTGTATATATTTAAAGGATTCAATAATGTCCCCTCTTTCCTCCAGACTATATAAATTTAGATCCTTAAAGCGGCACTATCAGCAGGTTCTTCCCAGAGAACCTGCCGATATGCCGCAGTAGCAGAGACCTCAGTAGTAGATCAATGTTAATAACTTTCCTCTTAGTTGCTTAAGATCATTTGGGGTGCTGCCAGCAGGCCCCAATCACCGCTGTGCTGTCTTGAGTGACCTCCGTGAGAATCGGCCTAGAGGAATCACGCATGCGCAGGAAGCAGCCCGTTTCCGATGGGACAGCTTCCCTGTGCATCTGCGTTACATAGAGCCCACTATGCATATATGAATATGCATAGTGGGTGGGACGGGAGGGGGCAGGCTGGGCGGGGCGCGGTGGTGCTTGGGGCCTGCCGGCAACGCCCTAAATGTTCTTAAGCAGCTAATTTGCATAAGAGCAATTAACGATTTAATAAACAATGCGCGGGAGCAGAGGGACGTAATTAACATCGATCTACTACTGAGGTCTCTGCTACTGCGGCATATCAGCAGGTTCTCTGGGAAGAACCTGCTGATAGTACCACTTTAAGTCTTATCTGGTTTTGTGCTTCAGACCATCCACCATTTTTGTACCCCGTCTTTGGACCCCTTCTATTTTACCAATATCCTTGTTTAGGTGAGGTCTCTAGAACTGGACACAGTGGGGGTGATTCATCAAACATGGTGTAAAGTGAAACTGGCTCAGTTGCCCCTAGCAACCAATCAGATTCCACCTTTCATTTTTCAAAGAGTCTGTGAAGATTGAAAGGTGGAATCTGATTGGTTGCTAGGGGCAACTGAGCCAGTTTCACTTTACACCATGTTTGATAAATCTCCCCCAGTATTCCAGGTGTGATGTCACTACAGATGTATACAGCGGTATCACAGTCTCCCTCTTCCTACTGGTTATACCTCTATCTATATAGCCCAGCATTCCACTTGATTTCCCTACTTTGTTACTCATGAAATCACTTCTAAATTCTCTAGAAATTTCTGGCAAAAAGAGTAGCAAAGATCATTTGGCATCAGGCAACATCAGACGGTTATTTTGGTGTTTGCAATATTTCCAATGTAAAGAGAATTGTGTGGCAATAATCTCACTCACAGATGCAATCACATTTACCAACAATGAAGAGTGGAAATTTTTATAGGCTCTGCTGCCGAATTGCCTGTGCAAGGCATACAAACTGTATACGGTAATTCAAGGGCAAGTTTGAAAAAACTTTACACATGTCCTAGAGACATTTTGATTGGTCAGGGTCTGGGTGTAAGGGTCCTTTTACACACATAGATATTTGACAGATTATCTGACAGATTTCTGAAGCCGAAGCCAGGAACAGACTATAAACAGAGAACAGGTCATAAAGGAAAGACTGAGATTTCTCCTCTTTTCAAATTCATTCCTGGCTTTGGCTTAAAAAATGTACACTTCTATGATGACTAGAAGTGTACAGCTGAGTACTTCTCTTCCCATTTCACTATAGGTCAGTCACCTGCCAGTAGTACAGAGCGGGTAGAGAACACCCTTAGTGAGCGCATCTTCCCAATGGTTCTTATGCTCAGTGGGGGCTGAATGCCCAGGCCCCAAAACTGTAGCTCTAAGACATGTGAAAAGTTTTTTTAAGATGACAGCGCCTGTTTAAGCAAGGCTGGGTACACACTGCGTGTTTGCAGTTCGTTTTTTTCATCCGTTTTATGCAACAAAAAAAAAAGACTAGCAACTGATGTATTTGTGTGCATGGGTGTAGCTACCATAGAAGCAGGGTAGGCAATTGCTATGGGGCCCGTGCAGGAGGAAGGCCCGGAGGGGAAGGTAAGAGCGTGTGTCCTTCTGCTTAACCACTTATGTATTGCAGCATGTAAGCGACCCAATGTTTACTTACATGCTGCAACACAAAAAAAGGGTTAACAAGCAGAAGACTGAGATCTCTGTTTCACTGCTCTGATAACCCCTGACCTCTGTTCTCCAGCTGGCAATCAAGTAGGAAAGGAAAATGTGCAGAGCTCCTTGCAGAGGTCAGGGGTTATCTGTACACCAGCAGTAAAGCAGATAGATAGATATTATATACACATAGTGCTTTGTGTTGTGCTTAGGGGAGGGGGGCCCCTTAGATTTTTTTGCTATTGGGCCCCATGAATCCTAGCTACGCCTCTGTTTGTGTGCATCCATTTTGATCTGTTTTTCCATTGATTTCTATAATAAAAAATAGATCAAAACACATTTGTTTTTTTTTAGCGCACACAAAAACATGGTCGACCGTGTTTTGATCCACTATAAAAAGAGGATAAAAAAGGGGTCAAAACATGGTCGACCATGTTTTTTTGTGCGCTAAAAAAAACGTGTTTTGATCTGTTTTTGAGCTATTTTTTATAATTGAAATCAATGGAAAAAACGATCAAAACAGATGCACACAAATACATAAATTTTTTCATCAGTTTTTTATCCATTGGGTGAACCCAGCCTGAGGCCGGGTTCAGACTATGTAAGTGTGCGGCTGTATATGCGGCTGTAATTGTGCGGCGGTATTTTTGGTGGTTCATGCGTACGCTGATAAGTATAGGATATACGGCTGCACAGTGCACACTATGTATGAATCTACGGCCCGATCGTAAACGGACCCGTAAAAAATGAACAAGACCATTGTTTGCGGCTGGAAACGCGGCCGTGGATTGACAGGCGGTCCGTACGGAGTACTTCAAAAATAGCCGGCAATGATGCCGAATGCCGATGCCTCTAATAGTTAATATATTAAATTAATAAAACACATTTTCTTTGTAATAAAGTCCCTTTCATTGTTCAATAATTTAATTCTAACGAATCCATCATTTTGCAATTAAATATACTGTTAAAATAAATATATATATAAATAAATGTATATTTATATATATATTTATTTTTTGACAGTATATTTAATTGCACAATGATGGATTCGTTAGAATTAAATTATTGAACAACGAAACTGAATTTATTTAATCAAAAATGTGTTTTATTAATTAAATATTAATTAGTACAGGATGCTCCATAAGCAGTTAATTCATATTGCCGGGGACCCTATGCTTTTTTTTTTTAAATAAATAAATAATTAAAAAAAACGCATAGGGTCTCACCTATTTTTATAACCAGCCGGGTTAAAAACCAAACGACAGCAGCCTGGTAACACCAGGGTGGGAAGAGCCATTGGGTTAGGCCCTCCCCAGCCTAAATCTTACCAGCCTGCTGCCGCCCGGTCCAGGAGCGCCAATTTTGACGCTCCGGGACCACTGGCACCCGGCTCTTCCCAGTACCCCTGGTGGCATTGGGTACTGGGGTAATAATAGGGGGTTAGTGTTAGCCATTTTATACCGGCTAACACTAGGCCCCAACTTAGTAATGGATTCCGTCTATTAGACGGCTTCCACTACTAAGTCTATAAAGTAAAGAAATAAAGACAAGACACAAGTTAAAAAAATTTTTTATTCAAATAAAAACACCCCCACACCCCTCATTGACCATTTTATTTAAAAAAAAACAAAAAAAAACGCTGGTCATCGATGTAGTCCACGGAATCCGACGTAATCCACAGGATACCGATATCTGAAAAACAAAAAGGGAGAAACACACAAAAAACACACAAACAGGAGCACAACACCCATCATTGTGAGCGGTGTTGTGCTCCTTACAGTATGCAGCATCTTTACAGATCGCTGCTTACAGTCTGGCCCCCAAGGGGTTAAGGGAGGATGTATTGCATCCCCCTTAACCCCTTGGGGGCCAGACTGATGTCAGACTGCACCCATCCCAGCAAGGAAGGGGTTAAGTGACCCCCCTTCCTTGCTGGGAGGGGTGCAGTGCTGGGGAGGGGGTGGGGAGAGCTCTATACTCACCCCGATGTGTCCTCTTCGCTGGTCCGCAGCACAATGAAGTCACTGTGCTGCGGACCCGCTAATTATATGTGTGCTCAGCCGATCAGCAAATCAGCTGAGCGCACATATAATTCTAAATGTTTCTTCTAATAATGCTATTGTGATAACATAATTAGAAGAAACATTTGATGTTTTCATTAAAGTAAAGTGATGATTAGTACAGAAAGTATTGCCGGCAATATGAATTAACGGCTTACTGGAGCTTCCTGTACTAATGAATATTTAATTAATAAAACACATTTTCGTTGAAATAAAATCAGTTTCGTTGTTCAATAATTTAATTCTAACAAATCCATCATTTTGCAATTAAATATACTGTCAAAAATAAATGTATATTTATATATATATTTATTTTAACAGTATATTTAATTGCAAAATGATGGATTAGTTTAAATTTAATTATTGAACAACGAAAGGGACTTTATTACAACGAAAATGTGTTTTATTATTTTACTAGATTAACCATGAGAGACATCGGCATTAGTGCAGAGGATCACAAACCCCGGTAATAGCAATTCATGTAAACTGTGTTCCCTGCTTTCCCAGATGCATCCAGAGGTGTTTGCATCACTTTCTTAATATTTTATTTGTTATTTTTAGTTGAACCAGATTTCCAAGTAAATGACCGTATGTTTTGAGCCGCATGTCTATTTTTTCCCACGGCCGTAGTTTCATCCGCACATTTACAGCCGCATAAAAAATACAGCCGCACAGTTACATAGTGTGAACCTAGCCCCCAGGGGGAAACCATCAATAGAAAGTGGAAATAAACAAGGGTGCCCTCTATCTTCCCTTTTGTTTGCATTGTTTGTTGGATTGTTGAGCATGCAACACGTCCATTAAGAAGTGGAGAAAACTTTTTTTCTTCTTTTTCTGGAGAATAGGACAAAGTATTACTGTATGCAGATATTCTGCTTCTTTTGCTTTTGGGCTTTTAGAATTCTATAAAGATGGCATTGGAATTTATTAGTAAAATGGGAAACATGTTAGTATAAAAATAAGTTGGCAAAAAGATTCTCCCATTGGGAATGTATAATACTGCAACTAAGAATATTTGAAGAGTTCAGATATCTAGGGATAGTGATATATTGAGACCTTGGGACTACAATATTAAAGGGGCTGCTTATAAAATAATGAAAAGATTTGCATAACTTCTCTAGTTTAAACCCACTCCTGTTTTTTTTTTTGTTTTTTTTTAAAGACTGACGGAAATACCATGTGTGAACATAGCCCTATACAGCTTATTGCACGTTTTTCTCAGTATGACCCATTCATCAACTAAGGCATGAAATCTCCATACATCATTACTGCCTGCCAGTACTCCCAGTTTCTTTGAAAAAGAATAAAACAATTACTTGTAACAACATTCTTGGAATTTAAATATTGAAAGAGAAATAAAATATTCAGTTCTAGACATTTTCATTTTCTATCTTACATGGAGTAATTGTGAAACTCCTCTACCCTGAAACACTGCCCCATTCTTCAACCTAAATGACTTTGTCTAGTCTTGCACAATTCTCTCCAAAGATAATGTATTATAATGGCAACAGAGGATATGACATGATTTTGTATTTTTTTTGCGGACTCAGCATAACAACAGCATTACAACTAATAGTTTTAAAATAATGATCCCTTATGTATGTTTTTTTTATTATTAGTATTACTACTGTTGTTTTTAGTTATTGTAGACATATCCCATGTCTTGGCTAGAGATGATCGAACAGCGGAAAATCTTAGGTTCTATAGAACTCGAACCTTGTCGAACCTTCCGCATTTGATTCCCGATGCCTTCCTGGTTCGTGGGAAAGGAGGTGACAGCCCGGATACCGCCTGGAATTCCGGGATACAGCCTATTACCTAGGCTGTATTCCTGTATTCCACACGGTAAAATATTATTTATACTAGAATACCCCGATAACACAAAAAATTGTCTGCAACTAACACCTGACCAGCTGCAACATCATAGAACTGACAACTACTAAGAAGATGGGTCAATGCCATCGAGGCTTTAATGCAAACAGTTTTAATTTATTCACCATGTGCCTCTTGTCACCATGTGACTATTTTGAATGTTTAGAGTCAATCCCGGCACTCACCATAAATGCTTCATAGTTTTATTGTAGAAAACACTTATCCATTAAAAGCACAGCAGGACGTTTCGGTGTTAGCCTTTCTCAACTGTTAAGAAAGGCTAACGTTGAAACCTCCTGCTGTGCTTATAATGGATATGTGTTTTCTACAATAAAATTATGAAGCATTTAGGGTGAATACGGGGATTGACTCTTTACAGTATTGCTGGGACTTTTTTCTACCATGTGCACCACCCATTGACACATGGTGCCGTCTAACATTCTAAACGTTTAGAGTGAAGGGTGAGTAGGAGCCTGGGTAGGTTTGGGCCCCAGAAACTCTCCATTGCTACCATATTAGCTGACTACAGTTGAAATGTACAACCCTCCCTACAATAGGAATATCGGAGCGTAAACAGCTACTCTAAGGGAGCATTCACACATTCCGTAATTGCGGACAATGGGCAATGGAGTAGACTTGGGAGCTCATCATGCCAGGAGCTCCGAAACTTAACATTTTCACAGTGTTTCAGTACAGTAGCGCAAAGATTTAAAGTTCACACATTGTATTTGTTAGTAAAACAACGGCCGTTGTTGGGGGTTGCAACAACAACCGTTGTTTATTAATCTTGCTTGATTGAATGCAACTAAATGAGACAATGGCCATAGTGTATACACACTCTATACACTATGGACGTAGTTCACTGCGACCGGAGAAACAACAACAGCCATGTCAAACAACAGTGTGAACATGGTCTAATACTGTATGAAATAAGAAGCAAAATATATAAAGAGGAACATTCATGAGACCATGAAAGTTTCGTTATTTGAAGCTAGAACTATTTTTATGTTATAGTTTTATGTTTAGCTATTACTTTTTGTTCCTGTCTAATGGGTTCTCATTGACAGAATTTCATTTCAGAATCAGTCATGGTTAGTGTGGGGGGGACTGCACAGCTAGAGTGGATGGTCCTGACCCCGCAGGTGCTCCCTGTGTGGTGTGGGGAGACGTCAGTCTATACAGTGAGCTGGTGTTAGCGTGCTTTATAGTGATTGTGGCTTTTTGACTTCATAGTGCACAAATGTTAAACAAATAAGATAGTGGTTCTTTTTTTTTTTTTAGATACAGCTCTTATCTGTAGTTACAAAATATCTTAATATCTGACTAAACTAAACTGGGGCAACAAAAAATTCTTTAGAAAATGAGGCAATACCTCAACAAAATACAAAATTGCTCCAACATTTTGAAATGTCCACTTATCTGTGACATAGTCGAGTAACTAATGGCCAAGATGTCCTGTTGTCATAAACTAAAATTCTCATTTGTTTTGAACTTTAGTGGTGATCCCTAGCGTGATCTTTTCACATCTAAATCTATCTAAATTATATCCTTATAATTCACTGAATCTTTGCCTGTACCGCTGTTTTTAGATTCTAAGGGGGTGAAGTATATAGGAGTCAGGGAGTGTGCACTTTGCAAACAGAAAAAAAAAACTGTTTCATCAGTAATAACTTTATCACAAAATAATAATGTCTATACAGGAAATGAATTATGATTTTTCCTTAGTACAGTGTTAATCATAAATGGAGTATTTGATGATAGATATGTTTCAAGGTATTTCTGATAAATGACTAATGATATGTCACTCTGTCACAGTGCCCTTGTAGATTTCCGTCATTCCTATTGCAGGAACTTGACCAGACATGGAATAGCATCTCCCAAAGGAATCCAACATTTTTTCAAATTAATACTGCATTTTTTCATTATAAATATACACCAGGTCAGTTAGAGAAGTGTAGACTACAAAGAGCATCTCATCAAATAAATCCTAGGGCTCCAATGACCAGAGCCGGATTAAAGGGAGGGCACCAGGGGCACATGCTCCGGGGCCTCCACCACTTAGGGGCCCCCACCAGCTCGAACCCTAGCAGAACGGTGTTGCTTACCCAGAATATCAGGCCATGTAATAGAGCCCTAACACAGTGGGCAACAGCGCACAGAAAGTGCTGTGTTCTCACATTGCGTTATTAACACAAACACAATGTGGGAATACACTCTGATACTTAATCCACCCCCCCCCCCCCCTCTGCTCCTGTCTCTAGGGCCTGACATCTTCCCAGTGAACACATGCATAACAGAAGAGGATGCTGAGCCATACAGCCAGGAGCGAGGAGGGGTCTGTGCTAATTCACCTACAGTAAGCAGCCATCTGTGTGGATGGCGGTATAGTTTGTTTATTTTATTTTTTTGGGTGGGTGGGGGATTGTCGCCCGGGGCCTCCACCAACCTTAATCCGGCCCTGCCAATGACCCAGTGGACTTTGGACATATAACGGGGAGTCATACATTCTTTAACCCCATGGACTGCTGGTGAAACACAGAAGCTTGGCACCCGCGATAATTATGACACCCAAAGGCCTCACTGAGGCCTCCAGTGTCTTAGCTACAGAACATTACAGTACAGTACAAAACTGATAGGCATAATACACTGCAGATGTGCACTGCAGTGTATTATGTTTGTGATCAGACAGGCACACAGCCAAGTCTCCTAGTGGGCCTGTAAAATAAGTTTAAAAGACAAACAGACAAAAGAAATATATATATACAGTGGTGCCTTGGTTTGCGAGCATAATTCGTTCCAGGGCCATGCTTGTAATCCAAATCCACTCATAAACCAAAGCATATTTTCCCATAAGAAATCATAGAAATACAGACAATTGGTTCTACATCCCAACAATAATGATTTATTATTCTGAATAAGATGTAAAACAAATGAAACAAACATTCAGAAACAGCAGAATATGTAATATTATAAGTTACTGTACAGTAATGGAGAGAATGGGAAACACAAGGGCTGACAGAGACTGCAGGAAGCATGAAGGAATGAGCAGGGCATATGTGAGCACATACATGCAGCACTCTCTGTCCGGGGAGAGAGGGGTTACAGCAATGAAGAGATTACCTCCATAGTCCTGTCCCCTGATGCAAGCCCCAGTCTGAAGTGGATCTGCTATGACTTGGAAGGTGAGGCAGACTTCCTGGTTCACAGTACAGTGTTGTAGACCCCGCTATGCAGACCATGCCCCTCCCCTGCTCCGCCTCCCACCCAGTACAGGGAGCTCTTAAACCAAAGCATTGCTCTTAAACCAAGTCACAATTTTGAAAAACTGAGCTCTTAAACCAAAATACTCTTAAACTAAGTAACTCTTAATCAAAGGTACCACTGTATAAATATATATATATATATATATATATATATATATATATATATATATATATATGTAAATAAATACATAATGCCCATGTCCTACAAAGAAAATAATACATATAGTACACATATTTAGTATCGCTGTGTGTCTAACAACACTGGAAATAAAATTATCATCCTGTTCAGTGTTGATGTTTTGGCCACTTTATAACCCCCAAAGCCATTCTTGTGGTCAGCTGTGTTTGGCTTCTCTCACCCCTGGTGATCAACTTTCATTACCAAGGGAGCCACCACTGCTGGAGAAATGTAGTATTATATGGTGCTTGTTTAAACTTATTGAATAGCGGCTGCACAGAACTGTCAGTTCACACAATGGAAAGTGCGGCTCCAGCCACACTCTCCATTGTGTGCTATGGGGACTATTGATGCGGGCGCGGAAAAAATGCGCCCACATCTCAATTCAGCGCAAATGAACTTCGTCCGGCCATTACTGCAGTACCGGCCGGGATGATCTTCACTGATACCAGCCATTCTGTGACACGAACAGTGTCTTACGCTGTGTGAACCCGGCCTTAGCCTGTATTTACAGATTGTTTTTGCACCTGGCAGCTTTTTCACCACTAAATCACACTGAATGCAAAGGGAAAACATCTGTCACATGTAGTTTATTTTTACCGTCATACTTATAACAGCTGTACAAGGAAATTGATTTGTTCCAAAAAGCAGCCATGTCTTGGCCTGTTTATGGCCCATAGATTTATGGTTCTGTTACAGGTCCTATGAAGGAGGTGCTAAAAGGGCTAAAAAAAACAGCTTTAAAGCAGTCCAAATGCAAGAAAAAACACTAAGCATTTGAGACTTATTTTACTAGCAAAATGAGCCGTAAGCTGCATGATGTGAACATAGCCTTATTCTAAATTACCTATGAAATTTGTGGGGGAGCTCCAAAGTTTATCATTTTGCCAGTGGTGACCTTTGCTTACTGTATGCTATATGTGCCTTCCTGACCTGAAGCAGGCAGACCTATGCTTCTGACTCCCACATAGAAAAATAGTATCTTTTTAATTTAGTACTTTCTTTTTCATGGTAAAACTCTCTGCATTCTGGTGCAATAATGTTGTGATCTATTATGTATTTACAGCTCATTCATTGTCCACATTTAGTGCTCATTATTTCCACATCTCTAGACACACCCACTCACATGGAACTCCGCAGAGCTGCACTTTATGCACCTAGACAAAATTAGCTTTTGGAGGCGGACAGACAGTTAAACGGTTTATAACACCAAGAGGATGTATAAATTTATCAAAACCACAGGGAAAGCTTAAGGTGTAACTGTCATTTAAATGTCATTTTTCAGAAATCAATAAGTATTAATAGTACAAGCGATTTTAAGAAACTCTGTAAAAGGTTTTATTAAGCAAAAGAGTTTCCTTCTGTACTTAAAGCCGTTTTTCTACCTTCCCCTCGCATAAGAAGCAGGATTTCTGTGTCCATTTTGCTCTATGGACAGGGGAGGGGACAAGGGGGGGGTAGTGAGTATGGAGAGGAGAAAAGCATGACTGTACAAAACAACATCCTGCAATCTTCTCTTATCAAGCTCCCAGATAAGCACTGACCTTTCTGACCTCTGAATCCAGCATTTTATGTACCCAGACAGTCTGTAAACTGTACAGCTCTTTGTCTGCTCTTCCTGCTCACTCATCCCCCTTGGCCCCTCCCCCCTCCATAGATTATAAAAGACTCAGCAAACCAGTCTTCACTGTGCTCCTCTGTAATTAAGACTGCTTTGCCTTTTTCATTTACATACTGACACTGTGCTCTCTGCTGACATCTCTGGCTGAGACAGGAACTGTCCAGAGCAGTAGCAAATCCCCACAGAAATCCTCTTCTGCTCAGAACAGTTCCTATCTCGACCAGAGATGTCAGCAGAGAGCACTGTGTCTGAATGTAAATAAAACACCACTTCCTGCAGGACATAAAGTAGCTGATAAGTACTGGAAGACGAGATTTTTAAATAGAAGTAAATTACAAATCTATATAACTTTCTGACACCAGGTGATTTAAAAGAAAAAAATTTTTGCGGGCAACCCCTTTAGGGCCTGTTCACACGTACAGGCTCGCTGCGTAAAACTCGCACAGAACTCGCATCAAACTCGCATAAAAGTAGCTGCGTTTTTTGTGGTGGTAAACTTGCCTGTGAAAATCATGTGAAAATCAAAACTCGCATGTAAAAATCGCACCAAACACGCAGCGAGAATAAACATACATTGACTTGATAGCAATTAGTATCGCTGTGGATTTATGTGCGAGAAACTCACAGCGAGTCTGTACATGTGAACAGACCCTTAAAGTGTCTTTGTTAAGAAAACTTTGGCCATGTTGCAGAGACATGTTAAACATTTGAATTGGTCATGATCTGTGTGTTCAGACCACTGACAATCTGTAGATATAGCGGGAGGAAGCATGTGGCTATACACTTTTCTTCCCAGCACCCTGTGTTCTACATCTTCCTGCACAAGATGAGCTCAATTCTAAGTCTATGGTGCTCGACTTGTTGGAGTTACCATGCTGCAAGTGTACAACGCCTCCTGTGAAATGTGTATACTTGGAAAGTCACTTATCTAGTAATAAAGTGCTGTCAGTGCAGAATTTGTAGGATTTGGCAGAAATCGATTTCACCATGGGGAAAGGGGGGCGGGGGGAGTGAGAAGAAGCCTGTTGCAAGGAATTATGTTATGTATACACCTGTGTGTTTGGCAACTGATATCTCCTAGATTTAGGCTGGATTCACAGATGTGTGTGCAGACTGTGCTATATGGCCACATAGCACGGATGTGAAATGGGACTCGCTGCTTAATAATTTACAACACTACACTATTAAACTGACAAAGTTTTGGCCATTCAGTAGTTCACTGCATCAAAATGAATTATGATGCAGGGAGTCCTGTTACAGATCATTTGTTCCATCAGTTCTTTGCAGCCAGCACACTGGCCTTATCATGGTCTGCACATAGATGTGTGAATCCAGAAAAACTTTATTATTCCTTTGCCTTGCTCCTTTTAATTTATAGGTATAATCAAGGCTTCTTTCTCATCTTAGAAACAGTGCTTAATGTAACCCCTTCCTTGCTGTGCTGTTGCAGTTTCTTTAAAGGGGTTATCCAGCAAAAATTCTTTAAAATCAGCTATGTCAGAAAGTTCTATTCTATTCAGAAATCTCAAATCTTCCAGTACTTATCAGCTGCTGCATGTCCCGCATGAAGTGGTGGATTCTTTCCAGTCTGACACAGTGCTCTCTGCTGCCACCTCTGTCAATGTCAGGAACTGTCCAGATCAGGAGAGTTTTTTAATGGGAATTGGCTACTGCTCCGGATGGAGATGATGATAAAATAGCTTTATTAACACTTTATTAACACTGGTATCAGTGTTAAAGCTGCTTTATCATACCCTTCGGTGTGCACCGAGAGAAGATACACTGGTATCAGTGTTAAAGCTGCTTTATCATACCCTTCGGTGTGCACAAGTTTTTATGCTCTGCTTTTTCTTTTCACTTTTCTATTGTCTTGTATACAAAGCATAGGTAGCACCCAATAAGGCTTTTGCATATATTATTTTTCTGTGGTGCCCACCTATTGTTATTCAGCACACTAAAGGGTTAATCTAATAAAACCGTGCAGTTTTTGTTTTTTTTTAATCTTCTGAAACAACAGGTAAGCATTCATCTTCAACTATGATTTTTATTGCTAAGGTTAATCTTGCAAGACACGTTACAAGACTAAACATTTAGCCACGTTTGTTTACCTGTGGTCTTTCCAATGAAAGGGCAGATCAAGTGCAACTTCTTCCAAAGTACCGCATTATCTTTTCTTTGCAATCTTGTGGTTGGTGGGTTGAAGAAATAGGTTTTTCATTAAGGGTGTAGTGGCAAGAGATAATCATAGAGCAATGTCACCTGCTATTATTGCTAGAAGGGCTGAATTGTGTTTATAGATGCTTAAAGTGTACCTGTCGTTATAACTTTCAAATTCTAAATCAACAGTAGATGAGATATAAAGCAACTTTGCAATTTACAATAATTTTTTTTTGTTGTTATCATGCTGTAAAACAAAGCTGTACTTACCAGAAATCCAGGTCCAGTGTCCTGAAGGCAGATTTTTAGACTTGTACTGGTTTAAAAAAAAACAAAAAAAAACAGACTAAACATGGGACAGAGTGTCATGGCGTAATGTATCAGTCGCATGGCTGTTTTCTTTTTGTGAGCGCTTAGATGGCCTGGGATACACTGGACTTCCTGTTTTCTGACTGTTTCCTGTTTTTTAAGGGAAAAAAAGTCAGAAAACAGTACAGTTTTTCCATGATAACTAAAATAAAAAATTAAAATATTGAATATAAATTACAAACTTGCTTTATATCACTTTTACTGTTGATTTAGATTTCGCAAGTTATAACAACAGCGACACTTTATGTAAAAGGTTGGTCCTACCATTATATTATTTCAGGCCTTTAAAGTGAATTTCTATCCTGGAAAAGACTTTTTTTTTTTGGGGGGGGGGGGGGGGCCATCTAAAAAGACTTACAAATCCATACCCCAGCATAGGCATAGATTTAGACCTTATCATCATGCTGACTAGCTGTATTTTAGAAGCTTACTGTTATACTGTATACTGAACTCAATAACAAGAGTGCATTAATAGGATATTTCAAGACTTTCTATTGATGGCTTATCCTCTGGATAGCTAATATCAGATAGGCGGAGTACCAACATCCCTGATCAGATTTTTTTCAGACCCACAACTCCTGCATATAGAGAGCCAGACACAGTCAGCTCCATACAATGTGTAGTTATCATGTTGGGTTATTGCAGTTCAGCTCCCACAATATATGCAGCTTTCAGATCTCTTATATGTACTGCAGGTGAACAGCAAGTTACAGGCATTGATTACCTATCAGGAGGATAAGCCATCAGCTAAAAACTCCCAGAAAATTCCTTTAAGCCTCCATACCACTATTATGCAATGCATTTAATATCTAAAAAATGGCAATCCAAGCTTGGCAAGATTTTACTATTTTTTAACAGTACAACTTTTTTTGTGTAAATGATTATTAAAATTGACTATTGTAACTCTTATTTATTTTTTACACCTATGGGGCTGTTTGGGGCATCATTTTTTGTAGATGAGAAGTTTTGATCGCTTTTAATTATTTTTTTCTGATATATAATGCAATCCTTTTATGATACGCTATGATACCAAATATGTCTATTTATTTGATTGTTTCTACATTTCAAAAAAGTCCCCCTAGGGGATTATTACATGTACATTACATAGGCATTAGATTGCTAATACTGATCAATGCTATGCCAGTGTTATCTGTAATTTTCTCATAAAGTCTGCCTGAGGCAGACTCTATGAGAAGATCAACGATTCAACAATCAGACTGCACGGAGGTAAGCGGGAGACCTGTGGCAGTCAGGGAAACTGATTGGAACCCCTGCAGGGGGTTCTGATCGAAACAGTGACAGGAGCCACTTCTGTCACGCACGATCACTGGGTAGGGGTGCGGGGCGTCCAGGCGCGGGTGATTCGGTTACGGCGGGGGGGGTGCGGGGGGTGCAGGCGCGGGTGATTCGGTTACGGCGGCGGGGGGGGGGGGGGTGTCAGGGGGCGGCCGCCTGAGGTTTGCCTCAGGCGGCAGAAACCCCAGAATCGGCCCTGCCTACAGACAGGTAGATGCCAATAGAGGAAACGTCTTATTAGCTCCAAATATAAAAATCTGAATAAAACAATGTTGTTGTATTACTATTCATGACAGCTTATCCTGATAAGTCACCGGTAATGATAGGTACACTTTACTGTAATCAGATGTACTGCTGGCAGTGACTGTAGGAGTCATGTTCCACACACTGTAGGTCAGAATAGTTTATAAACTTGTCAGACCTTTCCTCCACACACAAGCACTCTCCACTACTCTAGTGTTTTCATTTTTGCGTTTTCGTTTTTTCCTCCTTGTGTATATAAGGTCATAGGGCGTGCATTTTTCCACCTAGAGACCCAGATCTCTTATTTTTTTTCCCACTAATTGTACTTTGCAATGGCAGATGTAATTTTTGCCTAAAATATGCAGTGAAACCAGAAAAAAGTGAAATAGAAAAAAAAAACACAAATTATTTATTTGGGGAGGATGGGGGGTTGTTTTTACACCGTTCGCCCTAAGGTAAAACTGACTTGTTATATATGTTCCTCAAGTTAGTACGATTACAACGATATGTAACTTGTATAACTTTTATTTTATTTGATGGCTTTTAAAAAATTAAAACCTTTTAAAAAAATATATGTTTCTTAAAATTGCTTTATTTCCATGATAATAGCGCTTTTATCCTTTGGTCTTTGGGGCTGTGTGAGGTGTCATTTTTTGCGCCATGATGTGTTCTTTCTATCTTTACATTGATTGCGCATATGCATTTGCTTGTTATTACAATTTTTCGAGATTCGATGCAACCAAAAATGCGCAATTTTGTACTTTGGAATTTTTTTTTCCGCTTACACCGTTTACTGTGCAAGATCGGGAATGTGATAATTGAATAGTTCAGGCGATTACGCACGTGGCGATACCAAACATGTTTATTTATTTATTTTTATTTATAAAATGGGGAAAGGGGGGTTATTGTGACTTTTATTAGGGGAGGGGATTTAGTATTAATAAAAAAAATATATATTTTTTTTTTTACACACATACTAGAAGTCCCCCTTGGGGACTTCTAGTATGACTGCTCTGATCTCTCATAGACATCTATGCAGTATAGATATACTGCATAGATCAATGAGATCTGTGCTCTATTGCTTTCGGCTGCTGCAGCCGAAGGCAATAGAATGCCGAGCCGGGATCAGCGCCATTACGGCGCAGACCCCAGCTCGGAGCAGATGCGGGGATCGCCCCTCCACGATCGCGTCACAGGGGAGTAATCCCCCCACTAGACCACCAGGGAAGGTGGACAGCAAGTATTTACTTTGACAGCTGCATCTAAATACTTAATTAGCGGGCACGGCGACCATTTGCAGCACCTGAGAGGCCCGCTCAAGGGTCGCCATCTCTTGGAGGAGCACTGGGCCCGTAGCAGTGGTGTGGTCTGCCTTTATGGTAGCTACTGTATGTCACTGCATCTATGGAAAAGCAGCTGTCAGCGCACACATTATATGAAAATTGTACATTGGACTGCTTTTTTATAGACTTTTATATGTCTCATAATTAGATTAAACAATAGCCCCTTTTTATACCTATTTATTATCTTTTTAATATTACAGTGTGTGATCCTAGCCTAAAGCTGCCACATTTCTTTATCTAGTTTACCGGTGCCTCATCGCAGAATCACGTGTTACTCATGCAGCAGGAAAAGCATAAATGGAATTGAGACATATTACAATAAAAGGATGAGGTGACCTGTCTGTTACATTTAAGAATGTGTTGAAATACATCTATATACTTAATGAGTCAACTATTCTAGGAAGTGAAACTCATTGTAAGATTCATTTACAGAAAAATGGGTGGTTTATCTGAACGCTGCCGTATTAGACTGCAGGGGGAGCAGTTTGGACATAATTCAATCTTAAAAACTAGAACCACAGTGCATCATTGTTACAAGTTGTTTTTTTTTTTTTTTTTTGACAGCTTTCTAAGTCAAAATGGGCCAATGGCTGAAGGGCAGTCATGGACAGCAGGGCATCTATAGCCAGTTTACCTCTGATTGCCATATGCATTGGCAGTAACTGGGCTTTAAATACAGCTATTGAAGTATGCTCCAAGGGTAAAAAGAAGAATGCTGCAAAATGACAGTGTGTGAACATAGCCTTAAAGAGTTTAAATACTATTGTTATACCCTACCTACACAATACCACCATACAGTACATAAAATAATAGTGAGACATGGGGGGAGATTTATCAAACTGGTGTAAAGTAGAATTGGCTCTGTTGCCCCTAGCAACCAATCAGATTCTACTTTTCATTCCTTTTAGATTCTTTAAAAGATGAAAGGTGGAATCTGATTGGTTGCTAGGGGCAACTGAGCCAAGTCTTCTTTACACCAGTTTGCTAACTCTCCTCCATAGTGCCTAAATAGACATTGCTAAGGTCCTAGGGCTTTTGTTCATTTTAGCCTTTGTATGATCAGACTGGGATTCCTACAGCAGAAAATCATTTCATATGATGTTGTAAGTAACACAAAATAACCTGCTGAAAAGTGTCCTTTTCTCCAAGATACTAATAATATGGCTGATGATGCTTGTAGGTAGATTTGTCTATGAGGTTTATTAAAATGATTTCCCAAAAACCATGGGCAAAAGGTTTACATACTTACTAATGTAGTGTCTTTGTTATATAATATGTCACACACAGGGACACAGTAAGGGTCCTTTTATATGACCCGATTATTGGCCCTTTGTGGCCGCAAACAAGTGCCGATCAGCAAGACCAGACCGCTGCAGACCGCTGCTATCTGCTATGGGCTGCCCGGCAATTAAGCAACCACCCGGGCAGCCCCCCCACACACACCTCTGCGCAACCCCCCCCCCCCCCCCCGGCTCTCAACGGGCTTGTTTGCTCTTCACAGTAGCACCGTGTAATAGGGGCTTTACTGTAAATTTACCAACCACATCTGCTGGAAGTTTGTTTCAAGCATCTACTACTCTTTCAGTAAAGTAATATTTTCTCACGTTACTTCTGATCTTTCCCTTAACTAACCTCTCACTGTGTCCTCTTGTTCTAAGGTTCATGTTGTGTTTTTAAAAACACTTCCCTCCTGAACGTTATTTAGTCCTTTAACATACTTAAAGGTTTCAATCTTGTCTCCCCTTTCTCTTCTTTTCTCCAGACTATACAGTTCAAATCCCCAAGTCTTTCCTGATTGGCTTTATGCCTCACACCCTCCAGCATTTATGTAGCCTGTCTTTGACCCCTTTCCACTGCATAGTTAGTGCGCCCATTTAAATGTATTGTTATCGGCCACACATCCCCTGTTTACACAGGAAGATGTGCAGCCGATAGTTATAACTTTTACCGCCTGTATATATTATGAGACTAGCCGGCAAGCAGGTTTTCCCGCTCCTCAGCTGATCGCTGACAACATGGGCTGATATGGGCTATATACTAAACTATTTACATTGGGGGCTTTGAAAGATCATTGATATGAGCCTCAATCTATATGCCCCCCCCCCCCCCCCAAAATAGTGTACCAATAGTTATAATATAACATTGTTGCCGCTATCCCAGTTGCAAATATCAGTACCATGCAATGATGGATTCTGACCGCCTACTGACTACTTTCGATAGTATCAGGAACCCCCCAGCCATCTAGCCATCACAATTTGCCACTTGTCCCGCAGATCCTTGTCTATTTTTCCCGCATCCAACATATCACTTTAAAAACTTTCATCCCTGGCAGCAGCCAACAATGGAGCAGATCTCTTCCACTGATCACCAGGTAACCTTTCCTCTTCATTGCACATTATTATAAGTTTATTGCCCTCTGGAACATTAAAGAATTTATGTTATTAACTGGACAAAACACATTACACCAAAGCCATAACCATGCTTTCCTTCCTTTTTTCTTAAGCCAATTACCCTGCTGGCACCTTCCTGGTACCCTGTATCCTGGGCACAAATACAGCCCGCCCAAGGCCAGTCACAGAGAAAAAAAACTTTAATCTATTCTAAGCAGAAGGTTAGTAATACTATTCCTGGTGGTATAGGGTTAGTGAATAGATTTATGGGAATGCCCCTGGTGGTCTAGAACAGTAAAGGTGTTAATAGTAACATCCCTGTTGTCCTAAGACAGTAAAAGAGTAATGATATACCAGGTGCCCTTGCGTAGTAATGGGGTTAATGATTACATCACTTGTGATATAAGGCAGTACATGGATGATGGAAATTCCCCTGTTGAAGGGATTGATGGGAGAGATGAAGGGATTGATGCTACCATTTCTGATGGTATAGGGCAGGGGTCCTCAACTGGTGGACTGCGGTCCAAACACGGACCATGTAGGCCAGCTGTCGGGACCCCTGCTGCGCTCTGCACAGTAACTATGAGCGCTCGTATCGAGCGTGTTACCGTGCAGCACCACTAGCAGAGAGGGAGCCATTGGCTCAGTCACTCTTGTGGCCGCAACAGTCACAAGAGGCCACTCTCTGTCTCTGGTGCCGGCGTTTGAGTAACGTCACTGGAGTGCCGGCACCAGGACAGGGCGAGAGCGGCCTCTTGTGACCGCTGCAGTGCGGCCATAAGAGGGGAGGAGAAGAGGAGATGCCCGGACCCAGGCGAGTATAAGTGTTTGTTTTTTTTATGTTATATGCTATATAGGAGGGAAAACACAGGGAGGCTATATACTACTGGGGAGCACAAAAGGGGGGTCTATATACTACTGGGGGAGCGCAGAGGGGGGCTATATCTGAGGGGGAGCACACAGGGGGTCTATATACTACTAGGGAACACAAAGCTGGGGTCTATATTCTACTGGGGGAGCGCACAGGGGAGCTATATACTACTGGGGAGTGCACAGGGGGGCTATATGCTACTGGGGGAGTGCACAGGGGTCTATATACTACTGGGGGAGCGCACAAGGGGGCTATATGGGAGGGGGAGCACACAGTGGGACTATATACTACAGGTGAGCACAAAGCCAGGGTCTATATACTACTGGTGGAGCACACAGGGGGGCTACATACTACTGGAGAGTGCACAGGGGGCTATATACTACTGGAGTAGCGCACAGGGGGCTATATACTACTGTGGGAGTGCACAGGGGGATGATATAGTACTGGGGGAGCGCTTGGGGGGCTATACACTACTGGGGGAGGGCACAGAGGGGCTATATACTACTGGGGGAGCGCACAGAGGGGCTATATACTACTGGGGTAGTGCACAGGGGGCTATATACTACTGTGGGAGCGCACAGGGGGGCAATATAGTACTGAGGGAGCGCTTGGGGGGGGGGGGCTATACACTTCTGCTTCCCAGCATTCACTTTCTGTTTTTAAGAAGTAAGTTTGGAAGTGGACGGACGGGGCTAAGTTGTGATAATAGCATGCGGGCATAGTGTCATTTGCACATGATGTCAAATAGCTCAACATTATGTCTGGAAGGGAGGAGGGAAGAGAAAAAGCATCAGTGCTGGTGAGCAGAAGGCTTTAGCCATCTTCTGGTCCCCCGACATCCACCTTGATGCAATCCATTTTTGTGCCTTTATATTGTATGGCAGACATAAATAAACTTAAAAAAAAAAAATGCTGCTAAAATGTTATATTCAAAAGTATGTCACAAGTGTTTTAGGGACCAGATTTGTCCGATTCTTTACATCTTAAATGGTCTGCTATTAAAAAAAAAGAAGAAGAAATCTGTACAAAATGACTATTGCCTTTGGCTAGAGGAAACTATAGAAAAGGAATCCTTGTGAATTCAGGGAAATCAACGCCGGCCACAACAAAGGTAGAGCACCACAGTTTATCTGTACTGATGAGTTTTACAACTTTCGTAATGTGGTGCAACTTCTGCGAAATCATCACTTAAAAAAACCACTGTGCCTTGGTGGGATCAGAAACTAGTTTCAGGAACTATAACTGACTTTGATGGTAAATGGAACTGTTTATTGAAAGTGTGTGTTTGTTAAGAGAGAACTAGAGGAATAAAGAGGCCTTTTCATAGTGCCTGACCTAAAGTCACATGGTAACTCACGATACTGTGCAGAGCTATAATACTGTGCAGAGCTATAAAAGCTTCAGGAATATTTCCCATTGAGTCTAGTATCTAGCTATAAACACATTGCTCAAATGAAAGAGACAGAAAATAAAATAAACATATTTTTCCAATTAACCCCTCGGCAAAAAAAAAAGTTGACGGGAGCCTTCTTCCCAGTATCATTGTCATATACAGTTTAAGTTAAAAGTTTACATGTACTTAAAGTGTTTCACAATTCCTGACATTTAACACCTAGTATGCATCCCTTCTTATGTCAGATAGGATCACTACTATGTTTCAACTTTGTGAAATGTCAGAATAATACTGAAGGCAATGACTTAGTTCAGTTTATCTTACATCACATTCCTCATGGTTCAGAAGTTGACATACCCCTTTTATTTGGTAGCATTGACTTTTAACTAACTTGGTCACATCTTATGGGGTCTTCGACAAGTTTCCCACCAGTTGCTGGAATTTTTAGCCTATTCCTCCGAACTTCAGTTAACCAAAATCCCACTAGTCTGAGGTCGGGGGGTCTCAATACAACAACTATCACAAATCCCACAGGTCGAAGCCTGGAGAATAACGCCCCATTATGGGATCTGACTGAAGTATAACTTTTATTGTGTATACGAATAAAATACTTGGTGGTAGACTAAGGGTCCTATTACACGTACCGATAATTGGCTGAATCAGGCCGATTTGGCCAATTATTGCTTCGTGTAGTAAAGAAAATGATCAGCCAACGAAACGATCATCAACTGATTGTTTCTTTAGGCTCAGACGTAAAATCATTGGGCGTCGGGCGCCCATCGCTACGTTTAATAGTGACGCACGGCCAACGGCTGATGATTGTAGTATAAAATAATAAAATATTAATTTACCACATTTCTGGGAGTCCTTGGGCCTTCGCCTGTGTTCTCAGGGGCCTTCTCTGATCTCTGCAGCTCTGCCTTCTGCTCCCTTCTATTCCGGTCTCTGACCAAGAAAGGTCGTGGCCAGAGACAGGCTGAGCGGCCGGCGGCCAGTCAGTGTAGAGACAGGAACAGAAGGCACAGTCGCAGAAAGCAGGAAAGGCCTCCCATGACACCAAGGAAAGCCAGAGGACACCAGGGAATGTGGTAAGGTAAGTTAATACTTTATTATTTTATACTAAAGGCAAGGGCTGCACGAACATCACTAATGATATATGTTTGGCCCATGCTGCCCGATAGTTGCCCCATGTAAATGCCCAGTAATTGAGCGCCGGTCTAGCAGATCGGTGCTCGTTTACAATTTATGATCGGGACATGTAATGGGACCCTAAATGCATTTAAAAACATGACCCCTCAATGCTTATAAGGTTAATAAACAGTATTTTTTCCTAACCTATCCAGTTCTCCAGTTATAGTGATCTATATGAATGAGCACAGTAGGGTCATAGATAAAACAGTAATTATAGCCCCTTCAACATGTTTTGTTGCCTATACTATTGTATTGCTATATCTGTTTATAATAGCAATACTCCCTGTGGACGTTGCTATAGGCAGCAAAACATGTTGAAGGGGCTATAATTAATGTTTTAACTGCGACCCTACATTGCTCTGTTATTTTAGTTATGTTTTAGTTCCATAAGGGGGCCTTATATCCTGGGCTTCAGGATAATCCTTGCTCACTCACACTTCTTCAGTTCTACCCATAAATCTTCTATGATTAGGGTTTTGTATAACTAATAGAGTGACATCTAGTGGTGAAACTTTACTAGTACAGACTTTTACGAAGGGTGTATGGAACTGTAACACCCGTGGTAGGACACCACACTTAATGCTTTCTTCATCCAACATTACCCAAATGGTAACACCTGTACTCTAGGACATGCAAAAAAAATGAGCTATTAAACCTGAGGCAGGGGAAATTTAACAGTTTCTCCAATGTCTAAATACTCTTTTTTTGTAGAAGAAAATAATCTTGAAATATTTAATATTACTTTTTTGGCCTTTTTTTTTTTTTACTTGTAAACACTGTTATAGTAATTTTTTTAATTGTTAATGCGGATGTGAACAAACCCTTAGAGGCTTATTTAGAAGAAAATGAAACTCTTGTGTGTCACAGTGGCCAGTTGTAAAATTGAGCCATTTTGAGATATTCTGCTGTTTTACTTGTATATTCACATTTGCCCATGTTCCCTGCTCTCCTGCATCCTAATTTCACTACATCCTTAGACCTGTAGCAGGCAGGCATTGGTTAGTGACTGGTTTACCCACCTTTAACTGCACTGCCTTATTTATAAAGATGGCCGGACCATGCTAAAATGGCCGGACCATGCTAAAAAAATGCCTCTCTGCCATTTTGTCTCGCATCTCCTCCTAATAGTCTGTAAGCTCATGCATGCGAGCATGGCCCTCACTCCTCATGTATGGATAACTATATGTATATCTCTGTAATGTCTGATTTTTGTCTATGTATGTACCCCCAGAATTGTAAAGTGCTGCGGAATCTGTTGGCGCTATATAAATAAAAATTATTATTATTATTATCCTAATATTAAGATTTCCCTATACAGTCTCTATATTGGAGCGTGAGTCGCTTTTACCGCATTAGATTACACACATACATGTAGTGAGGACAAAATATTCTCATTATTCACTATGTAGGTCATGATAAAATTCCTTTCTTGGAATATAAGAAGGCATGAAAATCAGCTGAGAAGGATGACACTACTAAATAGCAAAGAATTTTTGGCATGAACCGGGTCACGTGCCCGAATCTCGGTGTTGCCTGATCGCGCGGCTGGCTTCCTACAAACGTGGTGAGCGTCCATGACATCAGACCCAGACGGTTGCTAGGGGCGCATCAGCGGCTTCCATAGTTACCTGAGGGCTAAAGTCTCAGTCCCTAATCATGTCCTGGGGCTGGGACTCCGTAAAACTGCTTCTCTCATCATCCTCCTTGCCTGCAATAGAACCTCCTTATGAGAGTAACTAAGCTAGCGTTTGTATCCTCATTGAATTCCCTGGTTTTCCTGATTTCTGGCTTCACTTCTGACTATTCTCCTGACTCCTGATTTTGTACTGCACTGACCGATTGTTGCTGACCCGGCTTGTTGACCTTGAGACTATTGTGTCTGTCTGTCTTGTCTGCGTTAGGGGTTACCCGCTGGCAAAAAAATTTTAACTGACAATAATGGTCATAAAAAGAATGGAAAATGTATGAGTTAATTGGTTGCTAAAAACAGAGTCTATACAGCAGAATCCATTGACTTAAAAAATTTAAATTTAATTTAAATTAAAAAATTTTGCCCAAAAACTTTTTTTTCTAATAAAATAGTGCTGACTACTATGCTATTCCATACAGAATAAAAACATCAAGGAAACAGAAAATGCAGCCTAAGATATTCAAAAAGTCATCCATCGTTCAAGCAGACTCTGTTTATTGTAAACCCTGTATGTGGTAACTACAGGAGGCTTTTGTTTCTGTTCTTTGTTTGCTTTTTTTTTTTGCTTTTTCTTTTTCAATTCCTCCACTCTGGTTATCCCAGCTTGAAGAAATGACTCATAATGAAAGCAAAACTTTCTTTCAACTTCTAATCCAAATCTTGCATGGGATACCTTTAAGGCATTTTCTACAAGATGATTTTTGAAAATAAAAACACAGGAAACAAAATCCTTTTGACATTCCCTGTTTACCAAGGTTTTATCTAAGCATGTTATCCCCTGTCCACAGGCTTATTGGTAAATCTGAAAAGGTCAACAGCAGAGGCATTGGCGATGGTGCGCACCAATAATTCCGGGGACAATTTTAACCATATTCTTGGAATTGGGAGTCCTGGCGATTGGAACCCCCCCCCCATCCAGCATCTAATCAACCAAAGTGGCTGCATTAGATGATGATTTATTTAACCATTGGGCAACCTACTTATATATCTATTCATATACCTATCTATCATGGGACGATTACAGAGAATACGTTCTCGGATTAGTGATTAACTGATGCTTCCTAATTTCTGGAGAAATCCGTTCTAATGTTTACTCAGTCTTGCCAGTGTCACATTAAGGCAATTACATCATGTTTCATGATAAAAACCCCAGTATTTCCACATGAAGCCCAAATACTGTGACAGATTGAACTGTTTGTCCAGCTATAATACACATTGTACCATGATTCCCCTTGTGTAGTGTTTGCCATGTACTATGTAGTGTATTTTTGGTTAGAATGATCTAAAGATCAATTCTCTAAGCCTATAATAGTGGTTTTTGCTATACTGGGAATCTAATCCAGTATCAGAAATGTACTATTAGAACACCAACATAATCCATTGGTTATTAGTGAAGAAATTTTAATAAATTTTCTTGCCATTCATGCACAGCAGAACATGCCAAAGCCTCATTGTGCTAAGAGGCAATAAAAACCAAAGCATAGTTACTATCTCCTTTAGATTCCAAACAGTATTATCCAAACCATATAATTTACCCTAAAAACCAGTTCCCAAAAATCAGACTAAACCCTATAATTTGAACCCCATATCCCCACAATGTAGACCCTAGACCTCATAGTTCAGAACCAAGACTCCCAGATTAAGGCCCGAGACCATAGAATTCAGACAGCAAACAAGAAAACGTAACTCAAATCAAGACTTTAGAGCATCCGTGCCCTAGGCTTGCAGCGCCTCTCTCCTCACCTCTCTTCAATTTCAGCATGGCCTTGGGCTGGATGGAGGCAGAGAGAGGCACTGCAGGCCTAGGGCACGCCTGCTCTAGGCCACGCCAGATTGACTCCCTGCTCCACCATAGCAATGAGAGTAGTTTTTCTTCAAAATCCCAGAACTGGGAGAAAGGCTGACACCCAAACTGGACGCGGCATTAGGACCTCTACAAAACGGCACAGATTAATTTTAAATTGATAGTCTTATCTTTACTATGCCAATGACAATGAAGAGACCACAGTGCCAAAGCATGTATCCAGTCATCACCTGTGCAGAGAACCGGGCTGGCTGCCATTGCCTGCACAGTTGAGTGGGTGGGAGTGCCGCTGCATAGGGAAAACCTACACTAGTAAAAGGGGAATATATACCAGCTCCTGGCAGGCACTGCAGGATATGTGAAAGGGTTATTATTGTGAATCAACAAAAAGAAGACAGGTATAATAAAAACCATTACAACCCATTTTGCCACTTTCGCTATATCTTAAAGGGGTTGTGCTAAGGCACAGGTTTCCACAGGTGGTACGTGTCCGATTACTGAGAGTGCCAACAGCGGAGACTCCCAGCTATCATGAAAGCGGTATTTGAACATGTACAGCTGCTTCATTCATTTGCTATGAGAATGAAATAGCCCAGCACAGTGCTCTTCACTCCAATGAAATGGGGGGAATGGGACCTCCAGTCTGATGATTGTTGGTGCTTCCTGGAGTGGGCCGTCCGATCTTGTGTTAAACTTGGGACATCCTAAATGGCATAGGGATTATTCAATAATGTCTTGTCCTCCCACTCTTTCTCCATGGACTGCATTTGTTTAGGCTACACGCACACAATTTAGTCTCTAGAGCAGGGGTGGGCAATTTATTTTCCCATGGGGCCACATGAAAAAAAATTGGAATGGTTTACAAGGGCCAGACCAATATATGCAATCCTTCCATTGGGGGGGGGGGGGGATATTTTAAAAGTCAGGAAGTGGTGGCTTGTCATGTGATTTTACTATGAACGGAGATGGTGTTGCACTGCAGGTCGCTTGGCTCGTGCAGGTATACACAATGGGCCAGATGTATCATCCGGCGAACGGATGATTTTCGGCGGAAAGTGCCGATTTGCGTATTATTTTATACACAAATGGCCGATTTGCGAATAAAATATTCGCAAATCGGCACTTTCCGCCGAATACGCCAGGGGGGCGGAAAGGGGGCGTGTAGTGGGCGGAACGGAGGGCGCGGACTCAGAGTCCGCGCGATTTACCATCCGTTCCGCCCAAATATACGCCGAAAACCTACTCCAGTCCTCAGCTGGCGTAGGTTTTCGGCGGTGCGCAACGGCGCGCACGGGATTTAAGTAGAGGCAGTCCGCCTCTACATAAATCTCCGTAGCGCCGGAGCTGCGGGGGCATTTTTAAGTCCGGCGTAAAAAACGCCGGACTTAATAAATGCCCCCCAATGTGACCATATGCTTCCCCTGCACACACTACACAGCCAAAAACCACATCACAAACCCAGGGCAATATATGGGAGCTTGTTACAATCAGTGTAAAGTCAAACTCAGCACCATAGACTTTCATCTAAGGCTAGGGCGTACCGAAGCGTGCGTTGGGGTGTTCATGTGGGTAAGGGAGCTGCATGGTTCATATGCATGATACTTCTACTCTTTACTATACGTTTTTTTGCTTCTAAGGTGACTATTAGCTGATACTAGCACTTATCTTTCTATTTCTTCACCTAAAGCTAACATTTTCTGTTTAATATCTGTTATATATTTTATGCATGCTTTGCCTCCGTTATTTTTGTTTATTGCATGATGCATATGGCACTTTGTGATATATATGATTCGCTGGCTAAAGCATGTTGTCTGTTTTTTTTTATTTAATTCATGCATAAACTGTGTGGCTTCCCTTTCCCTTTGTTGTGCTGTTTGTTTGTGTTGTCCTCTTTGCGGTATTAAAAAGATTTTATGAATTTTTTGTCTTACTAATCATGTTTTCTATACAATTGTGTTAATAAACTTTATTAATTGTTTATAAAATTGGCTCAGATGTTTCTTCTATATGAGGATTTTTTGGGGGGTTGACATTTGTTTTTTGCACTTCTGAGCAGTTAGAGCACGATACTTTGTTTAGCAAAAGATTTTTTGGTCTAATTTCATCTAAGGCTGGCTGTAAGCAAACGTGTGTGATTGCATCACTGTCTGATTCAGCAACAGAGGCGCTCCCACGTAGGACGGTCAGATCTAGATAGTGGGCCGGATGTGGCCCGCTGGCCATACAATGCAGTGACATTGACTGTCCCAATGGTTGGAGAGCCATGTACCACTATATAATGCCTCAGTATTAGGGTGGGTTCACAATGCGTATTTGCAATCCGTTTAACGGATCAGTTTTTTAGTGTATAGGCAGGATCTATACACTATCTATGTTTTATGGCTCTTTACCACTCTAAGGTGTTAAAAAGTGTAATATAGTCCTGAAGATGATGGCAATAATAATAGATGAGGGCGAGGAAGGAATTTTTTAAATATTGCTATATGTTTTATGAATACAGGTCAGAATGATGCTCCGCCAAATGGCAGCTTTTATACTTTTTAGAGACAACCCGTTTTTTGTAACATCTTTGTTATCACATCTCTATGACCTGTTTTATGAAGACATGAACCCAACCCCTGTAAACAAAGCCTAGGTTACTTTACACTATTGTTTTCTTGGTAACAAGTAAAAAAAAACACAGTTTCTTGTTCTTCTATAAATACAGTGACTTCTCACGAAAACATAATGCAGACGCGATCTACACACACCAGTGTAGGACTTTATTGGGTATTTCTAAAAATATGTTTCTCTTTTAAATTAAAAAATGGTAATGATGAGTATCGCTCTGACTAGGCAATGACTAGGTTAACATTTTCATGAAGAGTTATTTTAAGGTTACAGAAAATCAGGAACTGGGCCATTGCCAGCTGCTTGTATTCTACGGTTCTGTGGACGGAACAAAGGGTTTTCTCGTTTCCAAGGAATTGTACAAGAGAACTGTTGGCCTGAAACCAGATGCTAATCCTAAACCAGTGATAGCAGTTGTGCTAGAAACAGACAAAGCCACAGGAAAGTCTGCAGACCATATCAGCATGATAGGTTTTCCAGTGAACAAGTCTACAAATCACACACCGCTGTGCAAAAAGCATTTGGTGTCAGCGCAGGAGTATTATTAGAATTCATGGCCGGCTCATGTTCACCAGACAAGGGGATACTCTTGGGGTTCTTTCACACTATGTCCCACAGTGTCCATCAAATAAATGTAAATTTCCAATGTATACCTCCGATGGATGCCACTAACCCTTTGGCTCCCAAAATGTATACTGCACAATTCTGTATGTTTTCTTAACTAGGTGTTTCTATATAGAATAGCACACCCTGCTGTCCTATAACATAGAGTGAATAAAAGGAGACCCTGGCATGTACTGCCTGAATGAAGACCAAAATGCAGCTCTTTTGGCCTCTATAGGGTAATGAAGTCTATGGATAAATTTTCCAGCTTCCCAGATGAATCTAACCTGCTGATAGCCCCCTATAGTGCCAGGGATGTTAAGGAGGTAGGTATGTGTCTTACCTTCCTCCTCTGCTCCACTTCTGTACTGTTGGTTGGAGTACACTCTGCTCCGGAGCACTGTTAGGAGCACTGCTGCGTCATCTGGCCCACCCCCTCTATAAATTATCATTAGAAGGAGTGGGCCGGATGATGTGGCAGTACTCCGTAGCGGAGTTTACCCTGACTAACAGTGGGGGAGAGGCGCCAAGGAGGAAGGGACGACACATACATTTATCCTCAGCATGCCTGGCGCTATCGGGAGCTATCAGCAGGTTAGATTCATCTAACCTGTTGATAGTTCCCCTTTAATATAAATGCACATTGCTTACACAGTGTGAAAGAGCCCTTACATGAAGCTCTTTAAAACACATGGACCCATAAAGGCGTGTACCTAAACCTTAAAACTAAACTTACGTGTCAAATGTTTGGATTACTAGGGATCCAGATGCTGGGACCCCCATTAGTCGCTAGCCAAGCAGAAACAAAGGGCTAAGCTGAGTGTTGCTTCCCCTTTGTTCTAAAGATCGGAGGGGATCTCAACACCCGGCCTCCACCAACCTAAACTTATGACTCTTATGACGATTTAAAGTTTAAATCAGCTTGACTGTTACAAAGCTCTACTCCTGAGCATCGAAATTATCTGTTGCCAACAAGGTAGACGCATTGAGATTTACTTTCACTAGAATTATGGGGCTTTAACTAAAACACCAAAATCTGCCGCAGGCTTCCAGTCAGATTGCCAGATTGTGAGTTATGTCCATAAAGACGTGTACAAGAATGGTAAGAGGAGTTGGCACAGGTATTGGGGTAGCTCTAAGGCACAATGACCTGTACTTTATTTAAGTTGGTAATTGGCATGGCAATGATTTCAGGCTCGACAACAATAGACAAGGATCTTGGCTAGCCCAGCTTGTATGGCTAGGGGACCAGATTAACTTTGCCTCAGTAATCTCAGCAATTGCTTAAGATTTGTTGCATTCAATAAAGTTGTGTCTATACATAAATTTAATAAAAGTGAACTTCCATGGCGGATTTTGTCGACAGATTTCTAAAATTTCATTCACAATGCTGGTACTAGCGCCTGCTGAGGATTTTCCAAATGCAAATCTGTTAAAAAAAATCTGCAGTAGTTACTATATGTTTGAATGTAGCCCCAATGCTTAGTGGGCTGCAGTTTTTTGCATGTTCTTCTGGGCTGTTTTATAACTTTCCGGATGATTTTTCTCACCTGTCTGTTATCCACTGCCCGTTGACAGGAGAACTTTGTCTCTAGTAATGGCTAGGAAGTGGGAAGGGGTGCAATATGTGATTAAATCTAGAAATTCTAGAAGTGGTGTATTCTTTCCATTTTGACACAGTGCTCTCTGCTGCCACCTCTGTCTGTGCCAGGAACTGTCCAGATAAGTAAGCTGACTTTGTATACATTTAATAATGTTTTTATTTTTGTATAGCGTATACATTTATATTGTTCCCATTTATTTTAAGAAGAGCTGCTTAACTCTGCATGCAATGAGCTCCCTCTCACGGTGGCTGCAGGCAGCTAGTAATTAGTCATTTGTTTCTAAGGTTATTAAGTGGACTATGGGGGTATTGTTCATGTGAGGCAGTTTAGAGACACTATAATGTGGCTGATGACAGTCTGCTGACTCCATTTTTGGGGGCACCCTACTGACACTGTTGGTGTGATAATAGAGCTGTCATGAGCTCACATTGTTGGTAAGGGGGATTGGTGGGAAGCATTTATTTTAAAATGATTCCTGTAGATAGATAGATAGATAGACAGACAGACAGACAGATAGATAGATAGACAGATAGATAGGAGATAGATAGATAGATAGATAGATAGAAGACAAGTGGATAGAAAATAGATATGAGATAGATAGATAGATAGATAGATAGATAGATAGATAGATAGATAGGAGATAGATAGGTAGGTAGATAGATAGATAGATAGATAGATAGATAGGAGATAGATAGATAGATAGATAGATAGATAGATAGATAGATAGATAGGAGACAAGTGGATAGAAAATAGATAGTTGATAGCAGGGGCGTAACTAGAAATGGCTGGACCCCATAGCAAACTTTTGATTGCCCCCCCCCCCCTCCCTCGTTCGATCGACCACTACACCATCAACACACTCAGCTCTACACAGGTTCTGTACACCAAATACATTACAGTGCAGTTACATCAGGTGACTCACAGGGGATGTCTTCTCTGATCAGAGTTGTTTCCTTTTCATTTTCTTCTCCATCTGCCCTGGGCCATTATGAGAACTTCTCCGAGCCACGAATCCACAGAATCTGCCAGACAAACATATTAGGCTCCTTATACTGGCACCATCCTCATCTCTATACACACTGCACATCTGTATTGGCCCCTTTACACCCTCATTTAGTTGGTAGCCCTAACACTATGAGACCCCCTTATAGTATATGCCCCTCTGTGTATTCCCCCTTACAGATGCCCCTGTGTTAGCCCCTTATAAATGACCCCCCTGTGCTTTCCATCCCCATAGATGGTCCCCCATGTTGCCCCCCCTTATAGAGGCCCCTCATGTTGTCCCCCTATAGATGGCCCCCTTGTGTTGTGCCCCTATAGATGCCCTCTCATTTGGTCCCCCTATAAATGCCTCTATGTTGTCTCCCTAGAGATGGCCTCCTGTATAATCCCCCTATAGATGGCCCCTTGTATTATCCCCCATAGATGCCCCCCTGTAATATCCCCCATAGATGCCACCCCCCCCTGTATTATCCCCCATAGATGCCACCCCCCCTATTTTATCGCCCATAGATGCCCCCTTTATTATCCCCCATAGATGGCCCCCTGTATTATCCCCCATAGATGGCCCCCTGTATTATACCCCATAGATGCCCCCTCTGTATTATCCCCCATAGATGGCCCCCTGTATTATCCCCCATAGATGCCCCCTCTGTATTATCCCCCATAGATGCCACCCCCCCTGTTTTATCGCCCATAGATGCCCCCTTTATTATCCCCCATAGATGGCCCCCTGTATTATACCCCATAGATGGCCCCCTGTATTATACCCCATAGATGCCCCCTCTGTATTATCCCCCATAGATGGCCCCCTGTATTATCCCCCATAGATGCCCCCCTGTATTATCCCCCATAGATGCCCCCCTGTATATCCCCCATAGATGCCCCCTGTATTATCCCCCATAGATGGCCCCCTGTATTATCCCCCATAGATGCCCCCCTGTATATCCCCCATAGATGCCTCCTGTATATCTCCCATAGATGGCCCCCTGTATTATCCCCCATAGATGCCTCTCTGTATTATCCCCCATAAATGCCTCTCTGTATTATCCCCCATAGATGCCTCTCTGTATTATCCCCCATAGATGCCTCTCTGTATTATCCCCCATAGATGCCTCCTGTATATCCCCCATAGATGCCCCCCTGTATATGCCCCATAGATGCCCCCTGTATTATCCCCCATAGATGCCCCCCCTGTATATCCCCCATAGATGCATCCTGTATATCCCCCATAGATGGCCCCCTGTATTATCCCCCATAGATGCCCCCTGTATTATCCCCCATAGATGCCCCCCCTGTATATCCCCCATAGATGCATCCTGTATATCTCCCATAGATGGCCCCCTGTATTATCCCCCATAGATGCCCCCCCCCTGTATATCCCCATAGATGCCCCCTGTATCATCCCCCTTTGCAAAGCAGATTAAAAAAAATCCAACTCACCTAACTCCCCCGTCAGCTGTCTTCACTTCTCCCCAGGTGGCTTCCTGGGGGTGTCCCGGGGATTCCAGGGCAGCACTGGTACCAAACTCAGCGTCCGCCCGGGCTAGTACTTCCAGCGCACGGAGCGTCTGTGCCGGAAGTACAGGCCGGGGGCGGACTCTGAGCTCTCTGGTACCTGTGCAGCCGGGAATAGGATGGGATGACAAGGGGGGGGGCCCTCGTGTGTCCTGTCCTATCCCCGGCAGCACAGGTACCAGAGAGCTCAGAGTCCGCCCCCGGCCTGTACTTTCGACACAGACGCTCCGTGCGCTGGAAGTACCAGCCCGGGCGGACGCTGAGTCCGGTACCAGTGCTGCCCCCAGGTACCAGGACACCCCCGGACCCCAAACAGCTGCAGCACCCGGTAGGCCTGCTCGGCCACCGGGTGCTACAGGCTATGTCAGCTCCGGGGGCCCGCGCCAAGGGCCCCCTGATGCGGCGGGGCCCCGTAGCAGCCGCTACGGCTGCTACGGTGGTAGTTCCGCCCCTGGGAGATAGATAGAGCAAATGTAGCAGCACACAGAGCAGCTTAGGGTGCCAGCTGGAAAACCCCGACCAGGATTCCAATAATATATAACAGAAGTTTAACAGCACTCCAGGATTTGAAATGGATAGGAGATAGATAGATAGATAGATAGATAGATAGATAGATAGAAGATAGATAGATAGATAGATAGATAGATAGATAGATAGATAGATTGATAGAAGATAGATAGATAGATAGATAGATAGATAGAAGATAGATAGATAGATAGATAGATAGATAGATAGATAGATAGATAGATTGATAGAAGATAGATAGATAGATAGATAGATAGATAGATAGATAGGAGATAGATAGATAGATAGATAGATAGATAGATAGATAGATAGATATTAGATAGATAGATAGATAGATAGATAGATAGATAGGAGATAGATAGATAGATAGATAGATAGATAGGAGATAGATAGATAGGAGATAGATAGATAGATAGATAGATAGATAGATAGATAGATAGATAGGAGATAGATAATATATAGATAGATAGATAGGAGATAGATAGATAGATAGATAGATAGATAGATAGGAGATAGATAGATAGATAGATAGATAGATAGATAGATAGATAGATAGATAGACAGGAGATAGATAGATAGATAGATAGATAGATAGATAGATAGATAGATAGATAGGAGATAGATAATATATAGATAGGACATACAGTAGATAGACAGACGGATGGACAGATAGGTAGATAGACTGACTATAAGGTCATGCAGGAAACTTAGGTGATTTACAGGTAGAGGAAGAATAAAATCTCCCGCAGATTAGACCTACTTTCACATTCTAATCTGATTTCGATATAATGCTATAGTAGTTCCTCCTCTAAGTGCATGAGATTCTGAGTTGAACCCTTTAAGTGCTTCAAAGAAATGCTCAGCTATTCCTGTAGCTGCCTCAGATAAGGGAAGCCATGCACTACAGTCACACATGAGCTTCAGTCTCGATTTCCTAGAAAAGAAACTGTTATCAGCAGCAGTCCACACTGCAACCCTCTGCTGGCCGCCTCTGGTCCAGCACCCCAGCTGCTCCTCACTTCTCAGCCTTTCTTAGAGACACAATGGCTTCTTAGGACACTGGCCCTAGAGTATGCGGGAGACTGTGCCCCACTGTTGAGTTTTATGTGTATTTACATTGCAGCCATAGCAGCTCTTCATGTATTTTTTTGTGTTTATTGTGCTAATGATTTTTTTATTCTTTTTTTTTTAACATTGCAGTCTGTATACAGCGCTGTGGAATATGTTGGTGATATACGATGAAATTGTTAAACAAATATCTAAGCAATACTAATGGCGGCCTCAATAGCGACAATAATAGCTGCAGATGATTGACGCTTCTCTTTGTTCATGTCTCTGCTTGCAGGGATTATGGTCTAGTGGGAAATAGAAAGCGAAAGTAGACTGATTCTCTTAAAAGAGGGCGGATGGGAGGAGGCTGTGCTGTGAATAAAGAGAAGGTGTCACAGTGGAGTCAATGACAGACCAGCATAGTCCTGGTGCACTGACTACTCTTCCTCCTCCTCCAAGCATTACACTCTATTATCCAGACACCTGGATTGCCCTGTGCAGGAGATTATGGTTTATATCACCGCTGG
The DNA here is from genome assembly GCF_027789765.1 of Dendropsophus ebraccatus. Taxonomy (NCBI): domain Eukaryota; kingdom Metazoa; phylum Chordata; class Amphibia; order Anura; family Hylidae; genus Dendropsophus; species Dendropsophus ebraccatus. The sequence continues at coordinate 83,655,313 of NC_091462.1, forward strand.
CCTCTCAAGGATCTATATCCCAGTGACTCTATCTGTGGAATATACTGGCCACCCTTCTCAACACACACACTGTGGGGGATCTGTATACTGTGGATTGCCAGCTGTGATACATACATCAGGTAAGGGCCTCGGTATATTCATTCAGTCTGGTATCATCTTATTCAGCATCACCACTGTGTCTGATACTGTAACACAATACATTTGTGTATGCAGCAGAGCTGAATGTGTCATTTAACCCTGCGTCTTCTGATCAGTGTCTGATCAGTGTCGGACTGGCCCAGCGGAGGACTGGAGAATCCCCCCGGTGGGCCCCCAGCTTTATAACCTGCACTAACACTGGCTGACATGTCATTTCTCACTGGTTCTTCATTGGTGGGCCCCCAGGATGATTTCATCTGGTGGGCCCCAGATACCCCAGTCCCACAATGGATAATATGGTAGGTTTGCTATAAGATCTGTCAATGTAACAGATACACAGTTGGATATCACTGTGTTGTGCCAATAGACAAACTCAGCTCTGCTTCATCTGACACGCTCGGCTCTGCTATAACTACACTTTGATTATGGAATTGTTATTCTTCCATACAATATATTTACTATTTTCGATACATATTATGATATTATTATGTTTTTTACTGCTTTATGATTAATACATAAAATATTTGATAGGGATGGATAGAGAATGCAGAACGCGACTGTAGCTCACCCATGGTATTTCCTAGGAAGCCTATTGATGTAATGTGTTTCTGGAGTATGGCAGGGGATAAGACTATGTGAAGGAGACCCAGTCAGACACTGAGAGGATGGACAGACCCCAGGGTATTGATCGGTGTCACTGCCCATATGTCACAAATTATAAACTAATACTGTTACAGAAAAGCTTAGAAAAAGATGTTAGTTTCTAAATGACTCATGAGCTCTGCATGCAGTTTGTATGGTCAAGGGTAAATCCCTGCTTCACTGACCTTTCTGCAATATTTTACTAGGACAGCTGTTTTTTTTATTACAGACCTAGCAAATAAGTGTTGTAGAGGGCAGCAGGGCTGAGTTTGCCATTTGTTCCAATATACAAAGTGCTTTGCATGCGACTAATATTAAGGAGTTAGCACAATGTGTCCTAGTATAACACACAAGTGTAATAGTTAAATAACAAATTCTGCTCTGCTACATCTTAATGTCTTCTTGAGAATGCATCTAAAAGCTATAGCATCCTGTATTGGTGTAGTGTTCCCGCTGTGAGCAGATTGCCTGGGCACAGCAGTAGAATCCTGCTGCAGAGCTGGCTACATAGAGTCTGTAGGATTCTGCATGTGTACTATGACTGGCCAGAGTTAGTCAAGGACAGCGCTATCACTTCCATCAATAGAGACATTGCAGCATAATTTCTAAACTTTCTTTATTTTTAAACTGGAAAAACTGGATTAAGGGGAGTATGTGTCTTGTGTTTTGGTGCCTGAGGCATAGGCTAAGTATCATCATTACAACCCATAATTCTACAATGGAACATATGCAAGATTTAGTTGGAACCTGCCCTTTAATGGTGATACCTCGGATGGGGGAGCTTTTGTATTTACGTTGTTCTGTGATGATGGCCAATGGTGATACCTCGGATGGGGTAGCTATTCTGTTCTGTAATGATGGACAATGGTGATACCTAGGATGGGGTAGCTATTCTGTTCTGTGATGATGGCCAATGGTGATACCTCGGATGGGGTAGCTATTCTGTTCTGTAATGATGGCCAATGGTGATACCTAGGATGGGTTAGCTATTCTGTTCTGTGATGATGGCCAATGGTGATACCTAGGATGGGGTAGCTATTCTGTTCTGTGATGATGGCCAATGGTGATACCTCGGATGGGGTAGCTATTCTGTTCTGTAATGATGGCCAATGGTGATACCTAGGATGGGTTAGCTATTCTGTTCTGTGATGATGGCCAATGGTGATACCTCGGATGGGGTAGCTATTCTGTTCTGTAATGATGGCCAATGGTGATACCTCGGATGGGGTAGCTATTCTGTTCTGTAATGATGGCCAATGGTGATACCTAGGATGGGGAGCTATTCTGTTCTGTAATGATGGCCAATGGTGATACCTCGGATGGGGGAGCTACTGTATCTACAATGTTCTGTGATGATGGCCAATGGTCATATCCACAATGGGGGAGCTATTGTATCTTCACCGTTCTGTGATGATGGACAATGGTGATACCTAGGATGGGGGAGCTATTGTATCTACAACGTTCTGTGATGATGGCCAATGGTCATATCTACAATGGGGGAGCTATTGTATCTTCACCGTTCTGTGATGATGGCCAATGGTGATACCTAGGATGGGGGAGCTATTGTATCTACAACGTTCTGTGATGATGGCCAATGGTCATATCTACAATGGGGGAGCTATTGTATGTACACCGTTCTGTGATGATGGCCAATGGTGATATCTAAAATGGGGTAGCTATTTTTTTCTGTGATGATGGCAAAAGGTGATATCTCGGATGGGGGAGCTATTGTATCTACACTGTTCTGTGATGATGGTCAATGGTGATACCTCTGATGGAGGAGCTATTGTATCTACACTGTTCTGTGATGATGGTCAATGGTGATAGTGTAGAGTTCCACGTTCTAATGAATGATCTCAGCCAGGCTGCTAGAGAAGTATTGACAGCTGTTTTGCTGATGTGAAAATCTTTTGTCATATGGAAATCTGATATCTGCAGAAATTCTGAGCAATTCTGTACACATGCCTAGCAGGCTAATGAAATGTCCCACAATTCAGTGGAAACCTATCACAGAGCTGAATTATCATATATCATATGACAAGCTAGCTATCTAATATTGGACATTCAGCCAGCATCTGTAGCCCACATGTGCCTCTGCTAACATAGGGGTCACTTAAGTACATATAGTCTCTGTATGCAATTATAGCAGCAAAACATCACTACCTACTGTACATGGGTATTCCCAGGACAGATATGGTGTAGTCCCTTGTGCTGATTTATACAGGGCTAATTGTTAGTTTAGTCTATGTAAGCTAATAGCGTACATTATCAGGGTTATAATAAGGTTATAACAGGAGGCAAGGGCAACATAACAAGAACAGATGTAGCAGAGTTGTTCCAGTGGCAAGATTGTTCTGTGACATTATGTTATATTATAGTGCTATGCCAGTACCCACACTAGAGGCACATACCCACTGATCTCCAGTGATTGCCATATTCAGTTATATCTATAGCTTTTAAATTATTTGAACCTTTAAAGCTGGGTTCACACACAGTATATTTCAGGCTGTATATCTGAGGCTGTATAGCAACCAAAACCAGGAGTGGATTGAAAACACAGAAAGGCTCTGTTCACATAATGTTGTAATCAAGTGGATGGCCGCCATTTAATGGCAAATATTTTCTGTTGTCTTAATACAATGGCTTCTGTATTGAAATAATGGCCGTTATTTACCGTTATATGACGGCCATCCACTCAATTTCACCATTGTGTGGACAGAGCCTTTCTGTGTTTTCAATCCACTCCTGGTTTTGGTTGCTATGAGGACCTGACATGAGGACCAAATACAGCCTGAAATATACTGTGTGTGAACCCAGCCTTAAGGGGTATTCCACAGGTTAAAGTATAACAAGTTGATCAGTGGGGGTCCTCAGGGATCCCCATGCATCATGACAGCAGAGGGACCCCTGAATGAATGGAGCACTTCAAGTATGCCTCAAGGCTTCATTCATTCTCTATGAGGCTTCTGAATGGGATAGCAAACTCAGCTCTGCTACATCTGCATACAGTAAAATGTGCAATAGTGGAGCTTTTTGGTAGGGTAAGTCTAGTTGCCATACAGGCAGGCTTAAGGGTTAAGTAGCGGGGGAGGGCTTTGCATCCACAGCTGCCAATAGACATCCAGCGCTGCCACTGACCATTCAGAGAAGCAGCAATCAGCCTAAATGCTTGTTTTTAAATCAATGCCTGTGCGCTAGAGTAGCTGTAAAAAATGGCTGTGGGGAATTGTTTTCTGAGAATGCCTGCTTGCTTCTCAACCATTTACTGAAGCAGTCAATAAGTGGATACTACTTCTACCAGAAAGAGCTGAATTCTAAAATCCCAGCCAGAGATAAGGTCAAGTCAATCAACAAAGATTTATTGAACCGCGCTGTGTGTGGAGAAGACTTTAAAACATATTATTTGGTAGGAAGCAATTTAGTGCCGACCATTTTCTGACTCGTGGACTGTAAAGGCTGAGTAACAGGAAAGAGGGGTTGCAGAGACTCGCAGTGTACGCTAGACAATGGGTGTTTGGCTTTACCAATAACTCGTCATTTACGGCAAGCAGAGTAAAAATAGAAAGCAGCAGTTCATGATGAGTCTATGATGGGAAACTCAGGTTTGAGATGCAGCGCGGCGGCACACAGGATCACTTGGAGGTACGGTACTCGCGGTGTAGCCTGCTGATGCATTTTACCTTATCAAGCATAGATAGATAGATGATATATAGATAATAGATATATAGATAATAGATATGATGGATAGATGGGAGATAGATAGATAGATAGATAGATAGATAGATAGATAGATAGATAGATAGATAGAAATAATTGCATGGGATGTTAAGTAGATAGATAGATGATAGATAGATAAAAGATAGAACTAAGTTAAACATATTGAGTAGTAGAATAACTCTGCGCGTTCATAGACTATCCATGATGAACACCAATATTTTACATTGTGCTGCATTTATTTGGCTGTGTGTAACATTTTTCATTAAACTGCAACCATTCTTTTTGGGTTTTCAGAAGAACGACAAACGACGTGCAGAACTGCCGCTAGGAGGGACGCTATGGAAGACCACATAGGTTGGTCTAGTCTGTAGGATGGTAGCACACAGCAAGGTGGAAGCAGATAATGCCGTTTCAGACAGAAGACCTCAGCATCTGGATACTTCCCACTCTGACCGTTCCCAGCCTGCCAGAGCCATTCATAACAGTCCAGGACGTCCCATCCCCGGATCGCAGCTCAGTGACACACACTTTCGGACCTTCCGCTCTCAGTCGGATTTTACTGTCATTACCAAGACCAGCGGTATGCTGGATACATGTGGATTTTACTGGGGACCTATGACGGTAAATGTGGCCCATGAAAAACTAAGGCTGGAGCCGGTGGGCACTTTCCTCATCAGGGACAGCAGACAGAAGAATTGTTTTTTTGCCATCAGTGTTAAAACAGCTACAGGACCCATCAGTATCAGGATTCACTTTCAGGCCGGGAAGTTCAGCCTAGATGGCAGCAGAGAGTCATTCAGTTGCCTTTTTCAGCTGCTGGAACATTACATATTGTCTCCTAAAAAGATGCTTGCTTCTCCTCTAAGGAAGGTCAGGTTAAGACCACTACAAGAACTCTGCCGAAAAAGCATACTGGCAACATTCGGGAGACAGAACCTGGACGAAATTCCTGTCAACCGGGTCTTAAAAGACTATTTAAAGTCTTTCCCATTTCAGATCTAGCGACACAGGGCATTAACAATCGACACAAGAAGGACACATGTGTTACACATTCAGCTTCCTGGGATTCTTTTTAATATCTTATTTAATGGCGGTCAAGTTTATTTTTGTAGCAATTTCTCTGTATTTTGGGATGAAACTTGAACACTTGCCTTTTAATGTTTACAGACACAGATTATTTGCACAAACTAAAGGGGCTCGTCCCCTTTCCGAAGGGTTTTATCTGCTGTGCAGATCCTTTATTTTATTACACTTTAAAGGTAATAAATTTTATTATAAAATATTCAAAAACAGTTTCACTTGTATCTGGTTATTTCACAGGGGCTTGGTATTCTGGGTCGGATACAATGTTGGTGAAGGAGTATAGAATTTGAGAATGAATTAGCATTATATTGTGTCATTTGAGTATGTGATATTATTGGTAACCCCAGGGTTATAGGTCGGGGGGGGGCAGCCAAGGCATGTGCCTCCCTGCTGACTGGGGGGCTTAGATACAGGGTTATAAACTGAACATATCCCTACTCAGAGAAGAATGTTGACGTTCTACATCAGTATATGGGCTATGTCTGGCCGGATCAAGGAGTAAAAGGTAGAGTCGTAGTTAGATCTTCCATCTCCTTGGCAATGATCCTTGTACCTAAAAAAAAATGGCAAGCATGGATAAATCTGGTGGACATTTTTATGTCCTTTATGCAATTCTCTCATTGAAACAAATCCTTTACCCTTTAACTTGGCTGATAACAGGGAACAATAGGTTATAGTCAACGGCACTGTAAGTTTGAATACTGTAGACTTTAAAGGGAACCTGCCACACTGCAGTTAGAGATTAGGAGGAGCTGAGTAGAATGATATATAGATTTTTTAAAATAAAACATTAGTATAACTTACACTTTATAGGGCTTAGGAGTTCAGTATGTGTTCCTATGTGATTGGCAGCCCTTTCTGTACAAATAGCTGTCAATCATTGACTAGGACCACCTACTGGACTCCTGGAAAGAGCAGGGATTTCAGTGTATAAAATACAAGTTTATTGAATTTTATCCCACAAAGCTATATATCAAACTGTCCAGCTCCATCTAATGTATAATATGATGCCTGCAGACTGTAGAGTGAGACTTGCTACCTTCAAGTGGAATGTCCCTTTAAAAAAAATAAAATAAATCTGTCTCTTATCAAATGAAAAGATGTGGTTTCATTTTGAAAGCGGAGACAGATGTGGCATTGTGCCAGTCACAAGTTCACTGGAATGTACGGTTTATTTAATAGCCCGGGACCACATGCCCTTTAATAACCGCAGTAAGGCACAGAATGAGCAGCTCGGTGAGTAGCTAGCATGCACACCATACTCTCTAAGCCATTGTGCTCACTTCCAGAAATCTTGCTACAAACAACTTTATACATTTCTGGTCAGTGAGAAGTTTCGGGAATATTTCAGCAATACAGAAAACCCCAAGCAGAGAAGGCCACATCCGCTTTAGCTGAGTTTCTCACTTGTCTGTGGTTTGCAAATTAATAATGATTGTAATGTAAGTGTTATTGTTTGCTCCATATGACATCAGAGAGTTCTTATCGGGCACTGTGGCTGCACTGTCGCTTTGCATTACTCAGTCAGGAATATGTAGATAAGCAGCAATGGAAAGCTTTCAAGCCATTACATATTCATGGGAACATATTTTACGCAATCCTTACGGCTTCCAAGGAAGAGAAGGTTTCAGCTCCATGTTGCAAATAAATTAATTAAAAAAAATAATAATTACAAAAGCAGGATGGTTGACATCAGTGTTTCCCAACCTGTAGCACTCCAGCTATGGCAAAACTACAAGTCCCATCAAGCCCTGACAGTAGCTGTAGTTTTGCCACAGCTGAAGAGCCATTTTTTTTACATGATATAACAAATGCAAATAAAGACATATATCCAGAACAGCGCCACTCTTGTTCTTGGGTTGTGTCTGGTATTGCAACTCAGCACCAGTCACCATTTTTTAATTGTCTGGCTCTTTAGTATGACAACTATGCATGCAGTACACTGTATTGTGGGGGAAAAAGTGGTATGATGAGGAAGCAAGTAGTAAAATCAGCTTACTATACAAGTAAAGAATAGTAACTGATATATGGAAAAAAAAAGAGAAACTGGGCCAGAGAGGCAAAGGTGAGCTTCCTTTACTTTAAACTACTTCAATGGGCACTGTCATTAAGAAAAACTTGGTATGTTGGACCCCCACGGGTCTACTAGTTATTCCTTATCCTGTTTTACTGCTGAGATCCCCACTGATCCGGAGGAGACAAAAGTGTATAGCGTGGTATCACATTTCACTCCCTGGCTCTGTGATCTCTATACAGTGGCATTACTGACTAGCGAGGATAGACAGCAGGGAAGTGAAGCACACTACCCACTTGTTCTCCTAATCAGTGGGGGTCTCTACTGAGGCCACAACTCTCAAAATAAGAGGCGAGAAGTAGTAGATCAGTGGGGGTCCGAACTTTGTTTCTGTCTGGCCATGGTTGGCATGTACTACATATGTAGCATGTACAGCTTTGAAAAATGAACATATATCCATTCACTTTAGCCTATTACCTTATAGTGTTGATCCAGAGTAAGTTAAATTCCCCTATAATGAAGAAGACAGTTTTTCTCTTAGTGAAAAAATTACTTCTAGACTTCAAATCTGGCAATCAGAATGAATCCCTGGATCAATGACCCATCTCCAGAGCCTAGTAACTATAACTTTAAGGCCATGTTCACATGCTGTAAGAGACCGGCCGTTCCGTGACTCGCTCCATAGTGTGCACTGACAGGGTTTTCTGCGGCCGCTATTCAATGAATAGCGGCCGCAGAAAACTGACATGTCAGTTGTTTGCGGCGCCGCGAGAGATCCCGGCCAGAGCATATACTGTGTGTATACGCTCCGGCTGGGATTCCTAGCAGCAATGGACGTATATTTCAGTATATGTGGTTTTACGAAAATATACGGTGTGTGAACATAGCCTAAGTAAACTGCAAAAACTCATCCAGGCCCATTTTGAACTCTTTTAGGCAGTTCTCCATGATTGCTTTCTACGGCAGAGAGTTCCATATTCATTTATGAGATGGTACATTGGCCTCATTTTTTTCTGGGTACTGAATTTGTTACTCCAGTGCCCGACTTTGATCCCTCTCAATCTATTTATCTTTCTTGTACACTGGTGCCCAATACTGTACATAATATTCCATGTGCATTCAGACTAGTGATTTATAGAATAGTAGAACTGTTTCTTTGTCATGTGTATCTATGCCACCTTTGATATACCACATGATCTTCTTGGCAGCAGCTGCCTGACATTGGTTGCTACATTAAAATTATTGTCAGCTAATGTTTCTAAGGGTCCTATTACACGGGCCAATGTGGGCCTGATGAATACTGCTAGATCAGCGCTTATTTACTAGGCCTATACTATGGCCCAATAATCATTTAGCAAGCACTGCATGGACATTGTTACAATGTCCTTGCAGCCTTTGCCCAAAAAGTATACAGTACCCATCCAGGCTCCAGGGCCCCTCCTGCGGTCTGCTTCCTCCCCGCTCCTGTGCGCTGCAGCTTCAGAACGCCCTGTCTGAGGTGACAGGCTGCTCAGCCAATCACTGGCCGGGACCGCCGCAAACAGGCCGCTCTGAAACTGCAGCGTGCAGGACCGGGAAGGAAGCAGACCGCAGTAGGAGCCCTGTATAATGGGTAATGTATGGTGTTTGTAAAATTGTCAGCCGCTGGCCACGCAATGCTATTACACGTAGCAAGGTGCCGTCAGTTAGGTTTGGGCCTAAAGAAACGATCAGCCGATGATCATTTCATCGTCTAACCGTTGTCGCTATTACACAAAACAATCATTTTCGCTCCGTGTAATAGGGGCCCTATGTAGTTTTCATGTACGTTTTACCCAGCATAAATGATGTCGGCATGGATTTTCCTTCCTATGTGCACTACACTCTTATATTTAACAATACTAAATCTTATTAACACTTCGCAGCAAAAGCCTCTAACTTATCCGGAGTCATTTGTAACAATATAATGTCCTCATTTGTGTTTAGTATCATTGACAAAAAGGTATATTTTACTAATTAATCCATCTATTAGATTATATACTGTTTCAGAATAGGGCTCAATAGAACAATAATATATCTAAAACTAGTATGTGCTTATTACTGGTAATGCTGTGGCCAGTAAAAAGAACATAATTCCATTCACAATACCCATCACCCCCAACTCAAACATTCATGGTCACTATCACTATTTCACTACATCACTATTTCTTTTACAGACACTACAAAAATGTTCCCTACTTTTACAGTCTGTCTGGGAATTTGTAGTGGTTAGCAGCCTTGGTGAGGTCTTACTAGTAATATGAATGCGGCAGAATAGCATTGACTTTGCTTTGCTGATGACAGCATTTTATTAAGGATTAGTTTTTTTTATAGTGAACTGGTATGACATGGTGTATTGTCACATTAAACAAGGCCCTCATATAGAGCCCTACATTTAACTGTGTATTCCGTGCCCTTTTTGTATACCAAGCATTGGGTATGTCTGAGTAAGGCGGAAATATAACACTTTATCAGTGTCTGTCCTGAGCATTTGTTTCCGTTTCTGCTTCTTTTCCTCCCTTCCTGTCATATATGCTCTTGTCCATTATTGTTCTATATCCCTCCGTTTTCTTTATGTCCATCACACCAGGTAATGCATGATTTTTATTTGACTTTTAATTATGTATATTATTGCTGTCATCCCTTATATATAGCTGGGTATGATATGTGGAGCATTAGTAATGGACTATATGGAACTTTGTCAGTACATGAGTAGAGATGATCGAACAGCGGAAAATCTTAGGTTCTATCAAACTCTAACCTTGCCGAACTTTCCGCATTTGATTTCCGATGGCTTCCAGGTCTGTGGGGAGGGAGGAGACAGCCCGAGTTCCGCCTGAAATTCCGGGATACAGCCTATTACCTAGGCTGAATCCCGGAATTCCAGACGGGACTTGGGCTGTCTCCTCCTTCCCCACGGACCGGGAAGGCATCGGGAATCAAATGCGGAAGGTTCGGCAAGGTTCGAGTTTGATAGAACCTGAGATTTTCCGCTGTTCACTCACCTCTACATATCAGATGACAGTGGCGTACATAGTGACACCCCATGCATCTGTATTGGGGCCCTTGGAGAAAGAGCCCTGTTTGGTCCCATGTGGCTTTTCAGTGGTGATAACGTGTGTAGGTCTTTTCTCAACAGGCGACCTGCATACAAGAAGATGAGGAATGAGCCGACAAGTCATGAAAAGAGTCTGGAGAGGTGTAATAAACACTAGACCCTCCTGTCTAGGATGAAGAACTCTGATCCTAGTGTAATATTTGCTTTGTGACCCCCCCTATCCACTGTATGTAATGGTCTTGTTTATACTAAAACCCTTACATATATATCATGTTTCCACACATCTCATAGGACTCTTTTATATATGTGATGTAATTCGATAAGCTGTCCAGTCATCATCAGTATCAGATGTATTGGTATCTCTGTCAGATTCTAAAGTAAAACACAGAGCTGTCATTTTGTGATGTTAGTAAACATGGCATGTACGCTATCCTCCATATTTAATGTCATGTTCACTCCATTTCTCTAGGGCCCGGTGACACTTGATACATGACCTACATTCAGTTCCTATATTGGTGCATCTTGAAAGTTGCTCTCTAGGCCTTGTATGATTTACAGTGCACTTTCTCAGCAGACACTATCATTTACCAGGTAAGCATCGAAAGGTCAGGAAGGGTCAAAAGAGGTCATCAGAGCTGATCCCATCAAAGTATCCAACTATGCATGTAATAATAAAATTATTTACTCTTAGGGGACAAACACACTTGCGTATTTGCAGACTCACTGGGGATCCCGGCCCCATTGTTTCAATGTTAGACAAAATCGCAAAATCAGGTACAGTATACGCTCGCTCCAGTGCCCGCCCGCAGCCCCGGCCGTCTGATCACCCCCCCCACACACACAGCCCCGGCCGCCCCCCCCCCCCGCAGCCCCGATGGCTCCCCGCAGCCCCGGCAGTCTTATCGCAGCCCCGATCGCCCCCCGCAGCCCCGGCCGTCTGATCACCCCCCCCCCCGCAGCCCCGGCCGTCTGATCACCCTACCGCAGCCGGGGCTGTGGGGAGCAATCGGGGCTGTGGGGGGGGGGGTGATCAGATGGCAGGGCTGCGGGGGGCAATCAGGGCTGCGATAAGACTGCCGGGGCTGTGGGGAGCCATCAGGGCTGCGGGGGGGCCAGGGCTGTGGGGGGGGGGGGTGATCAGACGGCGGGAGCTGCGGACGGGCACTGGAGCGAGCGTATACTGTACCTGATCCCGGCTCCGGCTTGCTGAAGACTCCAGGAACCGCAGAAGCAAGCCGGAGCCGGGATCAGGTAATATATATGCTCCGGCGGCCGGGGGGGGGGGGTTAACGGAGCGGGCTGGGGTAAAACTCGCAGCAGGGATGTACATCCCTGCTGCGATATTGTCTAACATTGAAACAATAGGGCCAGGATCCGCAGCGAGTCTCGCTGCAAATACGCAGCGAGAGGTCTCGCTGCGGATCCGGCAAGTGTGTTTGTCCCCTTTAAGCGAATGTACCAGCAGGTACATCACTGTAAGATTCTTACATCAATAGACTGGCGCAGGGATGCCTTTTTTTTTGAGCTGTAGTCCGGTTCCCGCACACGGCGGCAGACTATTCCCAGTCACCGGCCCGGCCTGAAGTACTGGAAGCAGGCCTGTCCGCCCCCAGTGTGATGTTCTGCCCCCCAGTCCCCCCGGCTCCTTTAGAATCAATAGAACCACGTCATAGATTCTGGCCTGCCGTCCCCCCAATGCTTCAGGCTGGGCCCGGTGACCGGGAAAAGACCGGCATCGTGCGTGTTTGGCTGCAGCACTGGCATCCCCGAACCGGTCTGTTCATGTAAAAACCTTAAAGCGATGTACCTGCTGGTACATTCGCCTTAATGTTCTGCTCCTGTTCTTCCTCTTCCTCACCTCCCTGGTGCTTTAATTTCAGCAGCCAATAAGTTTCCAAGCTCTGCTTGAAAATGCATAAGCGATGCAACCATTTTTAAGTGCCATTATAAAATGTTTTTTTTTCCTTAGAAAGAATCACTCCTGACATGTCTTTCTTGGTAAATACTTGTATTCTCCATGAAATAACAATTCTGGATAATATTTTCTTATATCTCTGTAATGCGCCGTTCCTCTGTTATACTTACAATACTGTATAACCAGCTGGGTTCTACCAGAATGGGACTAGCTGACATTGTCATCTCTGATTGGATAGTGCCAGAGTGTAGAGACACGCCCCCACTAGGTCCCACCCAGTTCTGTAAGAATAACAGAGGAATGGCACATCACAGAGCTATAAGAAAGGTTATTTTATGGGCATTGCATGTATTTGTTAAACTAGACAGGTCAGGAGCGGTGACAGGTCCTCTTTAAAGGAGAAGTCCGGCGAAAATTTTTAATAAAATATTGTATGGCCCCCCAAAAGTTATACAAATAACCAATATACACTTATTACGGGAAAGGATTATAAAGTGCTTTTTATGCCTGCACATACTACTGCATCAAGGCTTCACTTCCTGGATAAAATGGTGATGTCACGACCCGAGTCCCAGAGCTGTGCGGGCTGTGGCTGCTGGAGAGGATGATGGCAGGGGGACACTGAGGGACACAGGGCACTGGAGGGACACTGACCATCCCTCTGCCATCATCCTCTCCAGCAGCCATAGCCCGCACAGCTCTGGGAGTCGGGTCGTGACATCACCATATTATTCAGGAAGTGAAGCCTTGTTGCAGTAGTAAGTGCAGGGAAATAAGCACTTTATGTGCATTTCCTGTAATAATTGCATATTGGTGATTTGTATAACGTTTGGGGGGCAATACAATACTTTAATAATAAATCTCGGACTTCTCCTTTAAGTCCCAAGGAGGCCAGAGCTAAATTATTTATTGCCAATGGAAATTGGGCATGGTGATATTTTTGTTTAAATCAACATGTTGCACTGGTTTAGTTTCCACTGACGCTACATGCAGATTTCGCTGCTGACTTACCACAGTCAATGCACACCTATGTATACTGTAAGACAAAGAATATTACTTCCCCTTTTCACCACATAGTAATCATGACTCATACATTCTGCATTCAGTGTTTGCATTGGTGTACACACCTAAACACACAGGTATGATAGTCCCATGACGGTTACTTTCCTAGTTGAACACATAACCTTTCACATATTTCTTTTACAATTAAAATGAAGAAACCATTACTCACAGTATGTTACTGACAGGATCTTCTAAGTTAGTGGTCCTCAACCTGTGGAAAGTGTATCCTAAGTGGCGTGTGTCATAGGCCCAGATGGTACGCAGCAGGAATCCAGGCTCATGTGCACCTACTACAGTATGATCATGGATTTTCTGTGATTTTCCTAAAATTCCTGTTATGGTTACTGAATACTGCTATAATTTTCTGAGAAATCATGATAAATTTAAAGGGTATTTTTGCATTTATTCTTAAAATTTCCAAAAAGTTAAAATAATGTTGTGATAGATTGTCCAGGGTCGGGTGAAAGGATGAATTGTAGTTAGTTAATTGAACTAACCAAGTTTCTACCTATTCTTTATGCTTCTCCCTTTTCTGCCATTTGGCCTCTACCCTTTCATTGCCATTTGACTGGTGTCTTTTGCTTTCATGTCGCTAAAAAGCTTCTTATAAATATTGGCCCAGATTTATCAATTTGCCTGAAAAAATAACTTTCTTTATTTTACCTGCCCTTGTTAGGATATGAAATATGGGCTCTGATTGGTTGCTGTGGAAAGTTTTTGTCCTGAGACAGATTAATATATCCTGGCCATTGTATCTTAGTACTGATAAATTTAAAAGAAGTGCTCGAACATCACATGATATCCCCCCGCCTGATTGTCCATAAAGCTTGACACTTTTTTATGTATAATGTTGTCACTTCCCTACACTCCAGCCTACCATCTGCCATATTGAAATCCGGATTTCATCGTGCTTTCTCTTCCTATGAGCTATGCCATCAATCTTGTCAGTTGATGGAACGCTAACCTGCATTACTTACAGGACTTGTTGTGACTATGCCATCATTCCCATGATGCTTTAGCACCCCACCCCAGTAGCAGCTATAACTGGTACAAAAGTATAAAGTCTTTTGGTTCCTCCTTTATTAAAGTGGTTAAACTTATCATTAGAGATGAGCGAACCTCGAGCATGCTCCAGTCCATCCGAACCCGAACTTTCGGCATTTTATTTGCGGTGGCTGCTGAACTTGGATAAAGCCCTAAGGCTATGTGGAAATCATGGATATAGTCATTGGCTGTATCCATGTTTTCCAGACAACCTTAGAGCTTTATCCAAGTTCAGCAGCACCCGCTAATCAAATGCAGATTGTTCGGGTTCAGATGGACTCGAACCCGAACCCGGTTTGCTCATCTATACTTATCATCTATCCACAGGATAGTCAATAAGTAACTGATCAGTAGGAGTCTGACTTCTCATCAGGACTCCTGTTCTTATTAGTGGGGTCCTAAGAGTCGGACCCCACCAATTAGCTAGTTCACCTTTTAGATAGGTAATAACTTTATATGTTGGGATAACCCCTATAACAAAGGAGGAACCAAAATACCTACTTTTAAACCCAATGGCCCAGCTCCCGGTACACCAAAAAATGGGAACCAACGTAGAACGACATTTACTCACTGTTGTACCAGAGACATTGACTACAATACAACTGTACCTGAGACATTGACACTTCTTTCCATACAACTGTTCTGGACTTAGCAGCTCATCTTGGGTCCAGCCCTATTTATTTAAATGGAAATAAGCTATTCAATTTCTTGTTGAGAACTATAGAAGTGAAAAAACACAGTAGCTCTAAATTTGCAGGAAACGTTCACTTGCTTTGAGACTCGCTTGAAGTTTTTACCCTTACACATCGTCTCCCCTACTAACATGGAATTGGCGAAGACCTGCTAGCTAGACTTTCTTTTTTAGCATCCATTAGACATTTACAGACAGGGAAAGTCCACACAGCTCCACCGCCTCCACACTCTGAAAAAGGTTTCAGGGTGTACAGCTGCGTGGGTTGCTGTTTGTTTAGCCCCTTTCTACTTCTGCCGTATCTATGGCTACAGTTTCTTAACTTGCCTTTAAAACAAACACAACTCATGTGATGATTTCTCAAACTTTTAGGCAGACAAAATAATACTGTACCAAGTGCACCTCTGAACAATGTACAGTGCATTCTCAGTTATAAATGGCTGTACAGAGCTCTGTTATGGTGCTCTTGGGCGGCCATTCTTAATAATTATATCCAATATCTGGCGCAGGGATGCTGGTGGCGCAGTCCTTTTCTTTAAACTACCACCCGCTTCTGTACTCATTACCTATATTAATTGCACATGTTTGAACTTGTTACCAGTATTAAAAAAAACACCTGTCATTCATACTCAATCACACTCCAATCTCTCCACCATGATCAAGACCAAAGAGCTGCCTAAGGACACCAGGGATAAAATTGTAGACCTGCACAAGGCTGGTATGGGTAACAGGACAGTAGGCAAGCAGCTTGGTGAAAAGGCAACAGCTGTTGGTGCACTTATTAGAAAATAGAAGAAACACAAGACAACTGTCAATCTTCCCCAGTCTGTAGCCTTGCCTCATGGGGTAAAGATCCCCTTGTGGGGTAAGGATGATTCTAAAAATGGTCAAGAATCAGGCCAAAACTACATGGGAGGAACTGATACATGACCTAAAGAGAGCTGAGACCACAGTCTCAAAGCTTACCGCTAGTAACACACTACGCCCCAAGATCCCCCTGCCAGGCCCATTTCAGGTTCGTCAATGACCATCTGAATAATCCAGAGGAGGCATGGAGCAAGGTTATGTAATCAGTTGAGACCAAAATAGAACGTTCTGTGGTTTAAGGAAGAAGAATGAGTACATCCCCAAGAACAGAGTCCCAATCATGAAGTATTAGCCCGGGTTCACACTACATAAAAAACACGGCCGTATTTCATAACAACAGCCGTATTTGCGCAAACAACAGCCGTTATTTGCAAATACGGTGTTGTTATGAAATACAGCCGTGTTTTACGTAGTGTGAACATAGCCTTAGGGTGGAAACATCATACTTTAGGAGGCTTTTCTGCAAAGTGGACAGGATGAATGCACCATAATGAAAGGAGAATAAATGGGGCCATGTATTGCAAGATTTTGGTCAACAACTTCCTTCCCTCTATTAGAGCAATGAAGAAGGGTCGTGGCTGGGACTTCCAGCAAGACAATGACCTGAACCCAATAGAAAATCTTTGTAGGGAGCTGAAACTCTGTGACAGCCCTGAAACCTGAAAGATCTGGAGGAGACCTGTATGGAGGAGTGGGACAAAATCCCTGCTGCAGTCTGTGCATATGTGGTCAAGAAGTACAGAAAACGTCTGATCTCTGTAACTGCAAACAAAGGTTTCTGTACCAAATATTACTTTCTGTTGTTCTAGTGAATTGTCAGGAAGTGGGCGGCAGCGACAAGACAAGACAGTGAGCCTTGACGCTGAACCTACCAACTGTTCCTACCTACTTGCCTCAAACGGCCCTAGGCAGCCGCGGACAACCACGAAGGCGGTCCCTGCACTAGTATAGGTGCACACAGAACAGAACAAACAAACAAACACAATAAAGAATAGTAAACAGTCCAGGCCACAACAATCGGGCAGCAAAAGTACAAAATCAGAATCCAATAGGCGTAGACAAAGTACAGGCAATAAGGTCAGGGGCAGGTGGCAAACAAGGGAGGTCAAAGATACAAGGCAAAGGTAAAGAGATGGAAATTACAGAAGACAAAAGCAGGCAGAGGCTAAGTCAATAACCAGCAATGAGTGCACAGACTGAGGTTTGTTATATAGTAGGCCAGGGCTCTAGTCCAGAACGTAATTGGACCACCCCCCTGATCTCCGAGCACAGACACCTGAGAACAAGACAGATCCACTGGCAGGATGACCTGTCAGTCACAGCAGAACCAAAACACAGATTAACCATGACATGGCCAAACAGAAATCAGCAGGTGAAGTCGGGTGTGTCTCCCAACCAAGGTGAGCATATAAACCAGTGTTCAGACACTGCAAAACACAGAAACAGAATACAAGAAAATCAGTGCCTTCTCGGCCGCACAGCACGAGCCGAGGGGCGCATAACACTCCGCAAAGATACAGTCCTGACATGAATCAAATAATTAATTTATGCAATAAAAAAATAATAATTTATATTCTGGAATTTCTTTATAGATTCTGTCTCTCACTGTTGCAGTGTTCCTATGATAAAAATCATAGACTTTCTTTAAAAATTACTCCATTCTTTATAGGTGTGAAAGCTTGCAAGATTTTTTGCAGAGAGAATAAAATGTGCAACACATGACTACAAGATCAGACTACACAAAGGGTTTATTTGTAGTCTGTAACCATGGTGATACATAGTTGTGCACAGGAATAGGATATTTTGCATCATTTGTTTAATCTAGGTATATAGAAACATTCTAAATAGCTGCAAATGTTCACACAGCAGTCTAAGTATGATGCAATAGGCTTTAAACTAAGTGACAAAGTAACATAAAATAAGAATGGAATTGTGGTCACCATTTATCCTGCTATGACTAGCATTTACGAGAAGGCAGAGGCTATCATGACCAGGTAAAATAAGAAAGGAAAAGTAAAAGCTAGAAGTGATATAATTCTACAAATGTATCAACGACAATTTACTGGAAATGTAATATCTGTAGAATCTATATATAACCCATTCCATCTGAATGATAAGTAGGTTTATCTGGAATCAAATTGAATGGAAATGGTTGTGGGTGTATGTTGGCACAGGCAGTGACCAGTAAGCTCAAGAAACCGGCTACAGAAAATTTCTGTCAATGATCAAGTCATAAGAGTATCAGTTATGGGGTACCACCTGCGGAAAAACTAGATCAAAGAGAAGTTGGCACTGATATTAATGGAGAGGTGGTGGCACGTATGCACCACTGCATTGATATACATTTGCTGGGACCGAGCAGGAAGAGAGAGAAGTGCCATCTACCTCCCCTCTCCCTCCCTCCCTGCTCGGTGCTGGGAACATATACAAAGTACTACTCCCCCATTATCTGCTATCTTATCGCCGCCCGCGCCGCCACCGCCGCTCATAGAGATGCCGCTCACAGAAGTGCCGCCCGCTCCGCAGCCGCTGCTCACAGAAGTGCCGCTCCGCCGCCGCTAACAGAAGTGCCCCCTCCTCCTCCCGGCTTGAAACACTATGGTCGTGCTGACCCCCCCGCCGCCACTCCACTATCTGCAGATAATGGGGGAGTAGTACTTTGTATATGTTCCCAGCACCGAACAGGGAGGGGGGAGATAGATGCAACTTCTCTCCCTCCCTGCTCGGTGCCCTGCAAATGTATTTATTAAATACATTTATGGAATACTTTGGGGAGCAAGGACACTTGCTCCCCAAAGTATTCCATAAATGTATTCAATCGCAAAGTACAGTGCATAACATTACATTACATACACACATCCATTGTAATTCCTATGGAGTGTCCAGCAGGGGCGCACTATATATAGAAGTCAATGGTACTCATTGACTTCTATATATAGAGCGCCCCCTGCTGGACACTCCATAGGAATTACACCGTTCGTCGTGACGTCACTGGTTCTGAGAGAATTCTAACACTTCCTGATACACTAAATTAAGGGAAATAGCAGTATATGAGCATTTCCCATAATTAATGTACATTAGAAAATTGTATAACTTTCCATAAGTAATAACATATAAAAAATAAATTTTGTCCGGACTTCTCCTTTAAAGGGTTTTCCAGTGAAATACAATTGAACGTCTGGGTGGTATTAAGGGGAATAGGAGCTGCTGAGGTTGCAGTAAACGAAGCCAAATGCATCGGCTCAGTGCCCTAGTGCCCTCTGTAGGGTCGGCATCAACCAACAATTTATGGCCAATCCTGTGAATAGACATCAATGTTATCACTGGAAAAGCCCTTTGCCTTAATAACTAGGCTTAAAGTGATGCATTACAGCTCATGATATGGTCTCCATGGTCATCAGCATTTTCATCTAGCAAAGTCTATCCTAAAGGTCTTATAGATTGGAATCCCTCGCGGGCAGGGTCCTCTTGCCCCGTGTACCAGCCTGTCTTTTGCCTCCATGTAATGTGTTGATCTTGTACTGTTCCTGCTTGTTACCCCTTTCTATTGTATAGCGCTCTGGAATTAAGGGCGCTTTATAAATAAATAATAATAATAATGATGATAATAATAATTTTAATAATAATAAATAATAATAATAAAAAGCATCTCAAATGTAATTTCTATATAACTATGATGAAATATCATATCCTACTATATGTTGCTGACTCACTAGGCCTCAATGATGTTATTGCGGTAGTGATATAACACTACATAATTGGTCCTTCAAACCACTGTAGGTGGCCGTCATATTTCATCCATGACTGTGACTTTAAGGGTAGCTTCACACATACTGGATCTGCAGCGCATTTCACGCTGTGAGTTTGAAATGGGTAACATACCCGCAGTATGTTACCCATTCTAGTATGTGACCCGACCCCTTTAACCCCCCCCCCACCGCCTGCAACTCCCTGCCCGGAGCATACATTACATGCTCGGCGCCATGGCTGTGTGTGAGCCTCACACACAGCCGGGGCACCGAACAGGTAATGTATGCTCCGGGCAGGGGCTGTGGGTGATGGGGGGGGGTTAAAGGGGCTGGGTTACATATTAAAATTCCCCTGCGGATATGTAACCCCATAGACCTTCACACTACCAGGATCTGCAGTGGATTTCGCTGCAAACTTGCAGCGTGAAATCCGCTGCGGATCTGGTATGTGTGAAGCTACCCTAAGAAAAATGAGTCAGACAAAGTGGTGTATATTCTGTACTTCTTACTTATTCTACCTTGCTATTTCTGCAGTGCCTCAAGCTGCAGTGATGATGATGGGAAGATTTTTTTTCCTATACAAGTGCAAGGGATTATCTGGATTTCATCTGAATTTCCCAACATGCTTGGGTGCTTCGAGAGAAGAACTGTCTGATTGCATGTGAACAGAGACTATTGTGTCGGACATACAAAGGCACAACTTTAAGTTTCTGGGCTCTGAGCCAACATCTGTATCAGGGCCCCACAACTATTGTGCTCCCTTTATAGCACTTACTTTCACTTTCAAGTGGTCTTCTGGTCCCTTCAGGTTCTAGAGTCTGGTTGCATCTTCAACCTCTGTTTACCAATTTTGTAAAGATCAGAAATGAATATTTAGGGAGTTACTTTTTTGTGGAACAAATTTCACAGTTATAATTAGAGATAAGCGAACCAAATTTGTTGAAGCGCGAGTTCGTTTTGGACTTGGCCAAAAGTTTTAACCAAACTTTTGGCCAAGTTAGATAGAACCTTTTACAATATGGTGATGTAAAACATTTTTCAGGTGTTTTATGACAATGGTTTGAGCAAGAGATTATCCCTAATCCCTTCTGTGAGTGTAATTTCCATCCATCCGTCCTTGGCTCCTTTGGGTCAAAGAGAGTGCTACTGCTGCGGCTGCCACCCCCAACTGTCTGTCCTTGGCCCCTTTGGGTCTAAGAGAGTGATACTATTGCTCAGGGGCGTAACTAGGATTCATGGGGCCCCATAGCAAAAAACTGTATGGGGTCCCCCAACATGCTCACCTGTCCCAGTGATATGGTGCTGTCCCCCCTTTGGCTGCTCTCAGATGCTGTGTCCTGGGGTTGGGGGTGAGGAGTAGTAGGCTGCTCGGAGTTTATGTGCTGCTCTGAGTCCAGGGGTGGGGTGGGGGATGTTTGACACTGGGGGCTGCTCTGAGTCAAGGTGACCTCCATTATACTAACTACTATACAAGTTGCTAGGAAAGCTGGATGACCTCCATATACCAACTACTATACAAGATGCTAGGAAAGCGGGGTGACCGCCATTATACTGACTACTATACAAGATGCTAGGAAAGCTGGGTGACCACCATTATACTGACTACAAGATGCTGAGAAAGCTGAGTGACCACCATTGTACTGCCTACTATACAAGATGCTAGGAAAGCTGGGTGACTGCCATTATACTGACTACTATACAAGATGCTAGGAAAGCTGGGTGACCGCCATTATACTGACTACTATACAAGATGCTAGGAAAGCTGGGTGACCACCATTATACTGACTACAAGATGCTGAGAAAGCTGAGTGACCACCATTGTACTGCCTACTATACAAGATGCTAGGAAAGCTGGGTGACTGCCATTATACTGACTACTATACAAGATGCTAGGAAAGCTGGGTGACCGCCATTATACTGACTACTATACAAGATGCTAGGAAAGCTGGGTGACCGCCATTATACTGACTACTATACAAGATGCTAGGAAAGCTTGGTGACCTCAATATACTGACTACTATACAAGATGCTAGGAAAGCTGGGTGACCGCCATTATACTGACTACTATACAAGATGCTAGGAAATCTGGATGACCACCATTATACTGACTACAAGATGCTGAGAAAGCTGGGTGACCACCATTGTACTGCCTACTATAAAAGATGCTAGGAAAGCTGGGTGACCGCCATTATACTGACTACTATACAAGATGCTAGGAAAGCTGGGTGACCCCATTATACAGGATGCAAGGAAAGCTGAGTGACCCCATTATACAGAATGCTAGGAAAGCTGGTGACCCCATTATACAGGATGCCAGGGAAGCTGGTGACCCCATTATACAGGATGCCAGGGAAGCTGGGTGCCGCGATGGGGGCGGGGCTTACCGGACTACCCGTGACTTTTGGCAATTAAGGAGAGGGGACATCCCTGCCAGCGGCTGTTGAACAATGTGTTCGAGGGAGGTGCGGGGTCTTGAGGGGGATTGCCGCTGCTCCCTTCAGTCCGCTGGCGAACAGTGTGTGTGTTGGTTAGGAGGAGAGGAGGGAGGGAGGAGGAGGGGGGGCTCGGACAGTACTGACAGTGCTGTAGCACCATGGAGACAGGGGAGACAGGCCACGCTTTGCCAGGGGGGGCCCGGACCCCCCTGGAGCCAGGGCTCCATAGCAACTGCCTTCCCTGCCTCCATGGTAGCTACGCCGCTGCTACTGCTACCACCTTCAGGTCTGGGTGCTAGGCCCCTCAGGAACAAAAATAGTTTGCTCCTCATGGTGCTTACACTTTAAAGTGTCCACTGCTTTCCTGGGAGAAAGCATAATTTTATGCCAATGATCCACCAATGGCCACCAATGGCCACCAATGGCTGTCTATGGCGAAAACTTATACACTTGTACACTGCTGATCCAACAACTTCCATTGCTGACCAAGGATAAGACGTAATTTTACACTGCTGATCCGCCAACATCCACTGCTGTCCTGTCTCGAACTTTGCAGTAAAGTTTGACAATACAAACAAACGAACTTTTGAAAAGCCCTTCTGTAGTTATAATCTTCATGAAATCTTAAGAAAACCTGAAAAAGAGTTGTTCACATGGCACTGCAGAATTCTGCCAAATAATCCCTGTGGAATCTAAATCTGACATCCAAGTAAATTATGTTAAATCCATGTGAAAAATGAAAAATCCATTATGTGGTTTTAGTAAGCCATGTGGATCTTTCAGTGTGGTATGGAATTTCTTAGTGAAGTAGATGGGAAAAGGTTTAAAGGGAACCTGTCACCCCCCTTGCCGGGGTGACAGGCTCCCGACCCCCGTTAGAGCCCCCTATACTCAACTAATCCCGCCGGGTCCCGCTTCTGGAGGTGGTCGGGTGATGAAGATCTCAGCCGCTGCAGCCCGGCGCGCGCGCTGAGAGATGAGTCAAACACCCATAGAGAATGACAGGAGAGTCCAGCGCTCCGTCATTCTCTATGAGCGTTGGACTCATCTCTCAGTGCGCGCGCCGGGCTGCAGCGGCTGAGATCTTCATCACCCGACCACCTCCAGAAGCGGGACCCGGCGGGATTAGGTAAGTATATGGGGCTCTAACGGGGGGTCGGGAGCCTGTCACCCCGGCACGGGGGGTGACAGGTTCCCTTTAAAGGGGTTGTCAGGCAGTCAGACGTTTTTAATACATTACTGCTGGTGCATATAAAACAATAAACATATTATCCTTACCAGTGGGGGGACACAGAGGGAGCAAGGATGGGTAAGGATTAGTGATGAGCGAGTACTAAAATGCTCGGATGCTCGTTACTCGAGACGAATATTTCCCGATACTCGGGTGCTTGTTTCGAGTAACGAACCCCATTGAAGTCAATAAGAGACTCGATCATTTTTGCAGGGGGCCCAAATTCAGTAGGGGGAAGGTCGTGTGAAAACCTGTCAACCTCAGAAAATGATGGAAACACCACGGAAATGGACAGGAAACAGCAGGGGCAGCATGTATGGATGCCTATGAGGCTGCCTTATCGCACCATTATGCCAAATTCTTGTCAACAGCCTGATTAAAACAAAGGTAGGCATATGGACCACCCAAAAACTCAGCCTGAAACAGCATGGCAGTGAGAACACAGGGAAGCATTAAAACAGAGGTAGCATATGATGAACCATCCAAAAACTTTGCTTGACACAGCATAGCGGTGAGGACACATGGAACCATTAAAACACAGGTAGCATATGAACCACCCCAAAATTGGTGACAGCAAGCAAGGTTACTGTGTGTTTCCATTCAGTGACAGCAAACAAGGCTACTGGGTGTTTTCAATCAGTGACAGCAAACAAGGTTACTGGGTGTTTGCATTCAGTGACAGCAAACAAGGTTACTGGGTGTTCCATTCAGTGACAGCAAGCAAGGTTACTGTATGTTTCCATTCAGTGACAGCAAACAAGGCTACTGGGTCTTTGCAAACAAGGTCACTGGGTGTTTCCACTCTGACAGCAAACAAGGCTACTGGGTCTTTGCATTCAGTGACAGCAAGCAAGAGTACTGGGTGTTTCCATTCAGTGACAGCAAGCAAGGTTACTGTGTGTTTTCATTCAGTGACAGCCAACTCATTTCATTCAGTGACTGGCCAACTTATCGCTGCTATTGACATGTATGGGTCCCACGTGATCGCAGGATGTACCAAAGAGTCTCCTCCATGTTTATTGGCTGAGAAATAACGGCCAAACTTACAGGAAACGGATGATGAGATTTTCTCGAGTATCGCGAGATGCTCGTCCGAGTAACGAGTACCATCGAGTACCCTAATACTCGATTGAGTACCAAGCTCGGACGAGCATGTTCGCTCATCACTAGCAAGGATAACATGTTTAATGTTTTATATGCACTAGCAGCAATGAATTAAAAATGGCTGACCGCTGGGCAACCCCTTTAATCATGCAAAAATGTCACTGATTTGGATGGGGAAATCGATTCTGCATCCAAATTAGTGAAGATTCTAGCTGATTGAACTTGCCCAAACTTTGTAAAACTTTTTTGAATGTTTTCACGTCAGAAGCTTAGAAGTCTTCTGGTTGTCACGAGAGAGCAGTGCATTGTGGAAGCTCCAGTGACAGTAAGATACTTTGTCACGTCGGACGGAGCTAAATCACTGTCTCTATCCAAGGGCAGTCTGAATATTAAAGGCCGCTATGGATATAAACACTGAGGGGGGATTTATCAAAGGGTGTAACATTTAGACTGGTGCAAACTGCCCACAACAACCAATCACAGCTCCTCTTTCATTTTACTGGAAGCTGAGCTGTGATTGGTTGCTGTGGGTAGTTTTCACCAGTCTAAATTTTACACCCTTTGATAACCCTGGGCCTTAGTGTCCAGCTGCATAGAGCACTAATGAAGAGGAAGTAATACTTCTTACATAATCTAAGACAACACGAATGTGGTTATGATTTTAGGGAACGGAGAAGCTATTACTGAAGAAATAAGATTAATCCAAAAAGGATGGTGCCAAAGCCATACAACGTCATTAACAGTATACAAGGTTTATATGCCATTTGGAACAGAACACATTCACTGTTAGAATACTTAGGTTAGGCAAAGACGTTTAAAAAACTATTGCTTTACCCAACACATACAGTTAGGGTAGCTTCATGCATACCGCAGCGGATTTTCTGCTGCAGATCTGCAGCAGATTTGACTAAATGAATGAACACAGCATTAAATCCGCACTGTCAAATCTGCTGCGGATCCGCAGCAGATTTAATGGTGCAGATTTGATGCTGTGTTCATTCATTTAGTCAAATCTGCTGCGGATCCGCAGCAGAAAATCCGCGGTGATACGGTACTCGAGAAGCTACCCTAAATGTTCACCACAAATGTATTGTGAACCTAGTCTTATCCATTTCTGTAAAAGTATTAAAAATTATGGTTATTTCTCTCTCCATTATGGTTGTTTCCTCTCCATCTATCTTAGTAATACTAAAACACCAACCTGCTCCATATCTGCAGAGAGTTGATTGTCCTTATAATTCTCTCTTGCCTTGACAAAGACCATATTGCCTAAAAAATTACAGTGGTATTTTGCTATTTTTTAATGGATTCATGTTAAAGGGGAACTCCACATAAGAAAAACTTGTTTTTTAAAAGTACATTAAAAGTTATATAGATGTGTGTCAGGAACCGGACAGCAGGACAATACAAGACAGTGAGCCCTGACGCTGAACCCCGCCCACTGTCCCTACCTGCTTGCCGCAATCCGCCCTAAGATGGCGGCGGGCAACTAGGCGGCGGTCCCTGTACTGGCTTGGTGGGACACAAAGACAAGACAGACAGACAAAACACAATAAAGAGAAGTCCACAGTCCGGGTCACAACAATCGGGCAGCACAGTACAAAATCACAATCCAAAAGCAAGGTCAATAAAAAGGCAGTATGGTCAGGGGCAGGCAGCTAGCAGGAATGGTCAGAAATACAGGCAAAGGGGTCAGAATAAACAGAGCAAGAGAACCAGAACTAGGCAGAGACAAACTCAATATCCGGTGCTAGAATGAGCCTCAGCCAAATACTTATAGGGAACAAGGAGACAGTTCTAGACCCCTATTGGACAAGGCTGCTGGTTCCAAACAGAATCACCTGCGGATCAGAACTGGCAGCAGTGCAACTCCTTAATAGCCAGAGCACACAGCAGACGGGTGGGGCTGGTCCACCGGCACAGCACAAACCTTGGGACACTTCCCCTTTCTGTGGGTGGTGGTTCCTATAGTCCGGGAGGGTCACTACACCACTCTGGCCATCCGTGATCACTGTAACCCAAGGGACCCCATAGCGGCCCAGCAGGACACTGACCACAGGGGGAAAAGGTACAGGCGCCCTGTCAACTAAATGCTGGCATGCCCTCACACCTGTGTGCCTACCCGGCACAAGCATCACAAAGTAACACTCCAAGGACTGGCTGTATCTCTGCCAATCACCACAGGAGTGGCATTACACTTTACCACCTGGCAAGTGACCGGCCGATCCTCCGATATAACACCACACCAGGGGCTCACCACAAGTAATATGCTTCCAGCAGTCAGAAAAGCTGCTGTCACTTACCGTTCAGGACTGCCCCCGTGTGACAGTGACCTTGGCCGCTGCATTTAAGTGTAAGTGACAGGCGCCTGTCACTTACACTTAAACGCAACGGTCGCGTTTGCTGCATTGAGGCGGTAATGACGGGCTACAGCTTGTTTGCTGCAGCTCATAAATTTACACAATTGTTTAAGGCCACGTTCACACAACGTATATTTTCATTAAATAATAGCCGTTGTTGCAGGTTTACTGTGGCTGATCACATTGAACTCGATGGAATCCCACCCGGAGTGTATACACACTGCATACACGCTCCCGGGATTCCATGTGGCTGCACGAAAAACTGACATGTCAATTTTGAAATTGACTGTGCAGACAATGTAAAGTATGGCTTCGCCCGCACTTTACATTGTCTCCTATGGTTAATAAAAACGTGGGGACACCCGAATGTGCCCGCATTTCAATTCCAAAGAAGTTATACAGTACAGGCCAAGGTTAACTTCACAGACAGCGGCCGTGTCACAGAACGGCCGCTGTCTTGAAGCATGTAAACGTGGCCTAAATCTGGAATTTTAAAGAAATATACCTTTCCTTGGATGAGCTGACTTTTTAGTTGAATTTCTTTCTATGTCCTATTTCTTACATGTTGCACTTTGTGTATTCAGTGGCATGGTTATCTCTGGCCTATTTTTTATAGGTCTAGTACAAAAGCCTCACAGCAATTCTATGGGGGAAGTTAAATAGAACACACTGTGACACAGTAGCACTAGCCTGTCTCTACAGACTGTGTAAAATACATCAATGTCCATGTCATCATTGTCAGCTGCATGTGATAAAAAAGAAAGCCACAGAATGACGTTTCAACATAATTATCTGTTCCTGGAAGAGAAGCTCAACCTTCTTCCGTGAAGTTCACACTGAATAGATTTAGTGCAGCTCGTTTTTCATTCTTGTCATTTTCACAAGCTTTGTTTTACTATACCTGGAATTTTGACCCTTTTAGTTGTCAGTAATCACTGCAACCTGAAATCAATACAGATTATTTTATTTGCAATATTATGAAGTGCAAAAATCAAAGCTCCAAAAATACGATCCTCTATTACTATTAACTGAGACCTCCTAGGGCTAAACATTGATCTGTCGTGAGTCTAACTATAGCTGTAGCAGCTGCTATGGGGCCCAGGTATCAATGGTTCTCATGCAAGTACAGTGTAATTTTCTATAGGTAAGTGATCCCTAACTTATAGGACAGAAGAATAGTGCCATGTATAGGACAATCCACATTTGTAGTGCTAGATAGCAGAAAGCCATCCACTTGTTTTTCCCTACAGCAATAATCCCCAACTTTTGGCCCTCCTGATGAGTCTACGTTGGTCGGAGCATGCTGAGAGCTTTAGTTTTTTAGGTAGGGGGCCCATCTCATTTTCCTATAAATTTTAGCAATGTTTTCATCTACATTAGTGTTGAGCGGACCTGTTCGGGTTCAGCAACGTCTCCAAACGCTCAGCATTTGATTCCCTGCAGCTGCAGAAGTTGGATGCCACCTTAATTAGTCCTAGAAAACATGGATATAGCCAGACAGTATATCCATCCATCCATCCATCCATCCAACTACAACTTCTGCAGCCATGGGGAATTAAATGCAGAGTGTTTGGGATTTAGAAAACATTGCCGAACCCCAACAGTTTGACAGGTTGGCTCAACACTAATCTACATGTTTCTACTTTAATGACTATTTTATGGCATTGTCACACGAGTAGATTTTAAAATATCAATCTAATATCTATGGAATTTAGGTCTAAGGCCTCATCTACAAAATCATATGAAAATATTCAGCCAACTGGGAAAAAAAACTTGTACATTTTCTACTGGATTACATGTTGCAGAACTCTATTTCACTTGAAGCATTGGTACTAGGAGAAGAAAAAAAACAATATTGCACCCTACAGTGTACCATACTTAAAAGGGTTGTAGCATTAAGCAAAGTTGGTAATATCAGATTTGTACCATATACGTATATGTACAACCCTCCTGCTGCCATACAGTAGAGCAGACACTTTCCCACAATGCCCCTTGCTTGCAGGCTCAGTGGAGACCAACTGCCGGTACTTCCTAGAGATTGCAGTTGAACTGAGCATGCCTGGCTTATTTTAGTGGACCATCACCAAGGGCAGAAGGTTATCAAACCAATGCAAAAAACTTCAGTATCAAGGCCGCACTTTATATTATTGCAGGTACCCCCACACCAATAGATTTCCACAATATCTAACTAGACAGTCATAAGAAACTCCTCCTTCGTCATCCGTGCATGAGACATGTATCTACATTTGAACGATGTTTAATTTGTCATAATGCATCAGTTTAGACCTGCCGGGTGATCAATTTCATTCATTCGCCAACAACTATATTTCCTGTGTACCAGTCTGCCACCTAAATTGCCCAGCCTTGCATTCTAGTGTTAATAGATAAGTCTGGAAGTGCTCTTAGGCATTAAAGGGGTTATCCAGTGCTACAAAAACATGGCCCCTTTCTTTCAGAGACAACACAACTCTTGTCTCCAGTTCAGGTGCGGTTTGCAATTAAGCTCCATTCACTTCAATGGAACTGAGCAGCAAAATCCAGCCCAAGCTGGAGACAAGAGTGGGGCTGTCTCTGGAAGAAAGTGGCCATGTTTTTGTAGCGCTAGATAACCCTGATAAAAGAGGTGTTTTCCAAGAACAAGAATAAAAGACAGATGGGGCAACATAAAAAAGCAGAACAAGGCCCTACAACTAGACACAATACATATGAATTGCCCACTTGTCCATATTTCAGCTGGTGTTCCTCTTTGCTGTGTTCTATTTTCCTTTGATACCACAGAAGTGACAACATTTACCAGGAAGTAAATGGCATCTGTGTGCAAATGATAAAGTTTCTAAGAATTTCTTTCAAGGATAGTGAAAAAAAAACAATGTGACACTGACACAACCAGAGCAAGGTATCGCTGACATTATGTACATAGTCATTATTGTTTGTGACAGAAATCAATGCTGCCATGGAAAAAGAGGTTTCTGGTGAATTCTTGTTGAATAATTTGACTTTTCTGCTCTATTTTTAACATTCTAGACAATTTGGCGTAACAGTCTGATCTGTAACAGAGCGCCCTACTTCAAAGGACTGACCCTATTAAGTGTTACAAGTTATTCTGCACAAACTTTTGATCACCTATAAAAGGGCAGACAGGAATCCACCCTTAGGTATGATTCCCGAAAAGGTCACGTGAGGTCAAGAAATAACCATATAAGACTGTGAAACTTGAAGGGTTTACTGTAACTGGAAATATGAAGCAGATGATATGTGCAGTAACCTGTCAGCCCCAAATACAACACGTTTCTCTGCAGGTCAGTATCATTAAGCTCCTCGCACACTTATAATAGCTGTCGGAATTCCTCTTTTTGCTCACAGTTATGGCTTCTGGCTCCGACAGACACATGTACACTCATCTTTGTGGTTTTCCTACGGATTACATCTCATCATTGTTGGTCATATTATCCTCAGGGGACCCCTGTAACTGAAGGGGATTTCCCGAGAAGACAGGATGGTATACTTTTAATGATATACTTTCCAATTATTTTATTATTTTAACTCCTTATTGCATCAAGACGTAACTATACATAGGTGAATTTTTTACATAGAGGCTCTATAACGTACAGTGATGTCATGATGATGATGTGGGCACAGGAGTTGTGCCAATGCTACAGTATCAACAGCAGCAGCCTGGCTGACACTGATGGCTGTGTAACCATTGTCATAGCTGGGATTAGAGAAACTTCTGACCCTGGGCTCTCCCAACATGTCCAGGTCAATAGTCAAGATGCTTAACAGATAGAAGCTCCCTCTGTCTGCCCATAAACACCCTGTAAAATTATTGCAGGTTGCCGATGAGTTGCCATGGCAGCTGGGGGCCTACCAAAGTTATAAGCCTCTTGGGCCATGTCAGAAGCCTTACATACCAAAGTATAAGACTACGTGAGAGACCGACCGTTCTGTCTCTGCAAATGATCTTTCCGGCCGCGCGCGCTTATCAGAACTTCACACAGCACACAATGAAGCAAGCGGCTGGAGCCGCTTGCTTCATTGTGTGAACTGACAGGTCTTTCTGACACGTCAGTTCTTTGTGGCGCCGTATGGGATCCCGGCCGGAGCGTATACTATGTGAATACGCTCCGGCTGGGATCCCATAGCAGTTAAGGCAGTGTTACACATCTTACAAAGTGCGGCCGTTGTTGGCGATGACAACAACGGCCGTACTTGTATGTAGTGTGAACATAGCCTAATGATTTAGGAAAGCTTTAAGTACCTTAGACTGGAAAAAAATAAATAGAAAAACAACTAATAAAACAGTATTTATGGGATGAAAAAAGTAAACAGTAGAAAATATATGACACACACCCTCCAAAAAAACATGAACAAAAATTACCTCAAAATGGTACTAAATTACAATTACTGTACAATACTAAAAACATTATGGGGGGAATTTATCAAGAGTGCAGTTTCATACATCATGCAGCAGCCTCAGAAATCTACACAATCTCTGTGCTGGAGTCGATTTTAGCTATAATTTACGCCAGAATTATAAAAAAAAACTTGCACACGTGAAGGACACACCTTCCCTTTTGCAATGCTTTACCTCCTTATCCAGCATTAGAAAAACACGGCCACTTTCTTCCAGAGACAGCTCCACTCTTGTCTCCAGTTTGGGTGGGGTTTTGCAACCCAGTTCCATTGAAGTGAATGGAGCAACTAGAGACAAGAGTCATGCTGTTTCTGGAAGAAATTGGCCATGTTTTTCTAATGTTGGATAACTCCTTTAAGAAGTAGAACAATCTTTGCACATTAATGTGGAATTTATTAATGGTCTGTTCTAAATTCCCCCCTATGGGTATTAGAATGCATAGACACACTAATGTATTTTTCCCATAAAACATGTTTTTATTCCGCAAAGGATGTGAAATATGCTAAATATATATTCTGTACGATTGTACTTGAGCTGACCTGTAAAGTAATATTAACTTTTTTCTTTGAAGTAACCAGTGAAGAATAAAAATCCAGAAAAAAAACAATGACAACATTGATTATAAATCATATGTACCTATGGTCCAATTAAAAAGAAAACTTGCCTTCTAAAACAAAAACACCCTGAGGCTGGGTGTACACAACGTATATTTCAGTCAGTATTGTGGTCCTCATATTGCAACCAAAACCAGGAGTGGATTGAAAACACAAAAAGGCTGTTAAATAATGGCCGTTATTTACTGTTATATGGCGGCCATCCACTCAATTTCAACATTGTGTGAACAGATCCTTTCTGTGTTTTTAATCCACTCCTGGTTTTGGTTGCAATATGAGGACCACAATACTGACTGAAATATACGTAGTGTGAACCCAGCCAGGGTATGTCAATTCTTTGAGCAGAGAACAACAGAAGTGGAGGCACGCAAGCCATCCCATAGAGACACTGTGTGACACTGAGGCAGGCAGGATCCCATGGCGGGGAGCTCCACCACGGAATTCCGTCTGTGAACATACCCTAACAAAGGTACATCAATAGAGAAATAAAAAATATATGCCTTTTGGAATGTGACCCTAGGGGGTTAAAACCTAATAATAAGAATGCCAAGAGCAGTTACACTCTGCATCTGACATACGTGTGTGATGTCTCTCTATTAACATTGTGGTATGAACTGTAAAAATAAACTACATATACATGACAAGAAAGAAAAAAAGAATTGCCCCATACTTCTGGGGGGGGGCTCATAGGATACTGATTTCTGGAAACATTGAGCAGTAAGCATCAAAAGATAATCCTTATCTCATGTCCTCCTAGAAAATACCAGGAACTGAATAAATAAATTGTGAATGTATATCCTCTCTAGCTGGAGGAAGGTATAGCAGGAAGTCTCATGTTCTGATTTTCCTGGATGTCATTTTTAGGTTGCTTCTCAGAAAACCACTTTATTTGCACGTCAAAATCAGGAAAATAATTATTCAACCACAGCCAAAGTTAAAATTGAGCGGTAGTCCTCCTGAGCAGACTTCTAGTCTCCTCACAATATAAAGTACTGTGCCAGCAGCTGATGTCATCAAGTCACTTTGTCTGGACTACCAGATTATCCTTTTATTAGCTATTCCGTTTTTTTTCCTTTAATGAGCTTACTTCAGACTTTTGATTTAAAATCAATGTATGGAAGCTTCAGGTTAAGCACGTCTCTGGGATCTATACAGGGGAGGTGCATTCACATGATAGGCTGTCCCATTTGCCGGCTATGTTTACATACATCTTTCTAATGTTCCAGCCAGGTTTGGCCTTCGGGCCTCTGATGACAATTCCTTTTTAGATGAAACTGTCATCAGTTGTCATCCCTGGGGGAAACATCAGAGGGACATACAAAAGAATACCTATGTAATACATTGATGGACCAGGTTTGCAAGAGCAAGTAACACTTCTCCATCATTAAAGATGATCCTGAGAAGGTACCACTTTATCAAACACAATGGGAATTGTGTAAGGCAACTTGAAGTTTCCAATATTCCAATATGAAATATTGGTATACTAGTATAAATTATGATTGGTAAGACACGTCTTTCAAGTTCAACCAAGGAAGGGGAAGGAAGGGGCTTATCTTTAGACTAGTAAACGGCATTTAAAGGGGTAGTGCGGCGGTGAATTATTGACAGAATAACACACATTACAAAGTTATACAACTTTGTAATGTATGTTATGTCTGTGAATGGCCCCCTTCCCCGTGTCCCACCACCCCCACACGTGTACCCGGAAGTGTGGTGCGCTATACATACCTGTCACGTGCCGACTCGTCTCCGATCTTCAGTCAGCGAAGTCGTCTTCAGACGGCCGGGCCGAATCCCTCCAACCGTCCTGAGTGCCGGCCGCCCTCTTCAGCGTCATCAGATGCTCAGCCGCGATTGGCTGAGCACAGTTTGGCTCAGCCAGTCGTGGCTGAGCAGCTGATGACGCGGCAGAGGGCGGCCGACACTCAGGACGGCCGGAGGGATTCGGCCCGGCCATCCGAAGACGGCATCGCTGACTGAAGATCGGAGACGAATCGGCACCTGACAGGTATGTATAGCGCATCACACTTCCGGGTACACGTGTGGGGGTGGTGGGACACGGAGAAGGGGGCCATTCACAGACATAACATACATTACAAAGTTGTATAACTTTGTAATGTGTGTTATTCTGTCAATAATTCTTTACCACCGCACTACCCCTTTAACACACTGAGAAGCAATGTCTGGAACACAAGACTACCTGTACCTGAACCAGAAATGGGGGGTTGCCTGTGTTTCATCTTCCTGCAGAATTAGACCAGGAGCTAGTTCAATGTGTGAGAGCCCTGGCGTATACAGTGTGAAGGGTACATCTCAGGTCCTGGTGGAGCTTGGCCAGCAATCTTACTGCCTAGAAAGTAAGGGTACCTGGTATGAGTCAGCGCCAGCAGTGACCTAATACGTATTGTGGCTGGGCTAAAGCAGAGACTGTTATGAAGTTCTCTGGACCTATGGAACTGATCAGACTGATCGTTTTATCAGCTGAGTGTTGTCTCTATTAGACAGAGTGATAATCGGCTAAATCGGTCTGATTTGGCTGATTATAACGTGTAATAGGGCCCTTACCCTCACATGAGAACCTGAGCCTTCATAATAACATTTTGGATGCTTTTTGTATTGCATTCTATTTCCTGGTTTAGATAACTGTTGGCTCACTGCTATCTACCCCTACTTACTGTTTAACATGTTGATTCAGTTCTGACGGCCTTTAGTATTATTTTCTATAGAAAGAGATAAGTTACTGCCAGACGCTGCTAGCACTGCTTATTGCAGGAATGCAGTGGAATCAGACTTTGTTTGTTTTACTTCGGTCTGCTATTCTAAGGCCAGAGCATGCTGTGTTTACCTTGCACTGCATAAGTGTTGAGAAGTAACTTGTTAAAATGGAGGTTCAAGAGATCCATACGAGTGATGCCACAATTGGAGCTAATTCAGACAATATGGTCAGTGTTGGACGTTAGTGATTTTTTTTAGGTCATGTGACCTGAAACACCTTGAGTTTAAAATACAAACCCTGGCGGAGAAAGAAGTA
Organism: Dendropsophus ebraccatus; assembly: GCF_027789765.1. NCBI lineage: Eukaryota > Metazoa > Chordata > Amphibia > Anura > Hylidae > Dendropsophus > Dendropsophus ebraccatus. The sequence goes on from NC_091462.1 coordinate 83,690,500, forward strand.
AGACTCTTCTAGACAATTCATTAATTGATGTCGTATGAGGAGGTAAACAGAGTCCCGAGGGGTCTCAGGTGTTATAAAGAAGCAGCGCAATATACAGACGATCCAGAATTCATGGCCGCTTGGACGCATGTCCACCAGGAACATTCAATGAGGATAATGAAAATGGTAGCGGTACAAAATAAAAAAAGAATATGTCATAATCACAAACAGCAACAAAATCAGATCCCATTCCAATACCAACATCCTCTCCCACTACACCCTCTAACCATGGTATACAACACCCTTTAGGCGGAAGACAAGAAGGGGAAGAAAGAGAGGGAAAAAGACAATGGCAAGGAGAGACAAAGGGGAAATGGAAGATGGTTTCTTGGAGACATTAAGGACTGTAACATCTGATGTATTGGACAAAGTGGTTGACATTGTCAACCTTATGGACTTGGAGTTAGACCAGTCTATGATATCCGTCTTGTCCAAGCCCTTTGACCTGACAGAGTTTGAGACTGATCTATTTAAGGCTATAAGAAAATTAAATTTACAAAAATACACTTATGGTGAGTGCGGCTTCCATTCTATTTCTTCACTGGACGGAATCAGATTGGTTGATATTTAGTGTGATTTAATTTAATCCTGATGTCAACCATATAAGGGATAGCTGGCTGTCCGAAAAGACATAAGATTGCCTACAAATCCAGATCAACAATTATGTGTCTCTAGCCAGCCAGTCTCACAAAGACAAACAATTTAAAAAAAAGATTTTCCCTCTCCAAGAACTTACAACAGGTATAAGGGCGCAGGCTATAAATAGGGGTATCCCTTAACACTAAAATGGATTTATTCATAAAAATACTTATGAATACACTACACATTATTAGGCCTGACTGGTTAACACCTGATGAAGAGGCTGGGCCAGTCTTGTAACATGGACTGTTTTTACTGTTTGTTAGTGTCATGGGATCCTCCTGTTTTGAACCTGCACCCATATACCTGTTGTCTCTTGTTGGAGAGGAACTGTGTTTGCACTGACCCTTGTGGATCATACAGGAGGGGATACGGTTATTGCCTTTGTGCCTTTCATATTACACCACTGGAGAGTTTTGCTTCATTTCTTGCACAACAATACCATTTCTATGGGTATCACTTCTATCACTTATTATTCGTTTTTTTTTTCTTTACCATGGATTGCTGTCCTCTTTTGTTTTTTATTTAAAAAAGAGGCTGGTCCAGCAAACTGATCGCCTTTGTTCCCGCACCCCTAATCACCTGGCAATCAGCTGTTACTATGCAGGAAAGCCATATCTAGGCATATACACTAATCATCTATAACATAAATAGCAGCTTAGTACAGGCTATGTTCCCACTTCAGGAAAATAGCGGGAAAGGCGGCCATCTTGTAATAATGATCATGATCATCTGTATAACAAGACGGACACCTTTCCCTAATATGTTCCCTAAGTATATACATATCTGCACAGGACCCCCCCTGGCAAAGAAAGAAATATGCTGAAGTGTCTAATATGGAATGTTCCTGCATCATGTATCATGTCCTGAAAAGACATTTCTGAATGGTTAATGCCATTCATGATTTGCCACCAACTAAAGAAAAAAAAATCCTTTGCTTGACAAAGCTCTTAATGGCATAATTTATTTTCAATATAATTTATTTAATTTTTAATAATATATGAATCAAAGTATATGTACAGTACAATGTAAAGGATACATACATATCTCAGTATCACCTAAATAATACAGAAACACCAAACAAAAAAATATAAAAAATTATTTATGATTTCATCAGATGTAGAGTTTGCTCACCTATTTTTTATATTTTTTATTTGGTATTTTGGAGTTCACATCAGGAGGATCGCAGCGAGCGGTGCATAATTATCTTTGGGCGTGTTGCTTTTAGGAGTGGTGAAATCCTCACCAATCACAAAGTGTAGGTTCACCATTTCTAAGGACTAGTTCCCACAGAAGACGTTACCGCTCCCAAAGTGTGTGGTTTTTTTTCTTTCTTTTCTATAAATAATACAGAAAAATAGCAAACATATGTATTATCTCTATGGAAAAGGGAAACGAAACAGTAAAATAAAATAAAGAACAGAATTTTTTGCTCTGCAGAAATAAGGGAAAAGAAAGGGAATCTCTACATCATGATGAAGAAGTAATTCTGAGTGGTCCTAGGGTGCCCCTCACCTCCGCAGTATAATTCCAAGTAGTGTTACGAAACTGTTTAATAATAGACTCTCTTTCCTCCATTGACATAATTAAAAAAGCTTTCCATTTTTTTAGGAAATTCTTGGTAGAAGTGTCTTTGTTACGAATTGCATCTAGCATCTCCCAGTGTATAGTTTCCTTAAGAGAAATCACCAATTCAGATATAGTTGGAAGATATGCAATGGTTTAACAGATTCTTAGGCGCTAACAATAAAGTGGGATGAATACCTTTAAAGGCTATTTGTTTTTTAGAGGAATCTCCATTTTCGGCCACCACATCATGAAAGACATAGCTGAGCAAAGTCAAAGGTATGGTTTCATTCCATGCGGTATGAATAAATGTCTTTACCAATCGCCAATATGTCTGAACTTGAGAGCATGACCATACGCAATGCAACATATTAGCATTTGGTTCGTTACATTTAGGATAATGTGTTAATGGCATATATTTTTACCCAAAATTTTGAAAGTGGTGAAATAGTTGGCCCATGTCTACTTGTAATGTTACAGAATCTATTCAACTATTTCCTCAGGAAGACATTAAAACTGTGAAGTTTAACTGCACTACAATAGAAGGACTATATTAGGAACATGTTCAGTATAATGTTCCAAATGGAATATTATTCATTGATATCTCACAATATCTTGCTTAATACATTCCCATTATTGGTGGGGCTTTAAAAAAGACCAAAAAAAAAAAAAACATACTCACCTGCCCTGATCCCTTGCAGCTGCTTCCTCTTACTTTTGGTCTTTGGAGGAACTGCCAGCTCAGCAATTCCCTGAATGCAACTGTGACCCTCCCTAGTCAGTGACAGGCTGAGCCAACACACAGTGGCGCATAGGGCAGCATAAAGAGTGTCTGCTTACTGTGCCACCATACAGGGCCCACACATGCAGCTATGAAACATATATGGACACATTACATAAGATATTTACATGTAATATAATTTCTCATACATATTCTAATGTATGATAGAGATGGGGTTGGAGATGACAGCCCACCATCTGCAAAATAGTAGATGAAACCAAACTCTTTATATCCAAATGTTTAGGTTTTAGTTGAATCACGCTTCGGGTAATGACATATTGGTTTGTGCTGCTTCTTTCTAAGCATGCATATGTACAGTAGAAGTCCCATTAATTATTCATTGCAGAGAAATGCTAAAAAAAAACATGTTTTATGACTATACATCTATAAAATTTACAAGTTAGCATGGCAAATCTGGTAGTTCAGACACCCTTTCCTGTATAGTCATCGTCTGTCACAGAGAATCATCACCTTTAGTCAATTTACAGTAAGTGCTGTTGCCAGCTGTCTGCTGGTGATTGTTTTACAGTAAAGCAAGATGTTATATGGAAGTCTCTGGTCAAGGGCAGCCAGTCTACCATGCCCTAAGGGATAAAACAAAACAGGCAAATTGGAGAATTTACAAGAAACCATTGATCAAGATTACAGTGCAGCTGCAGTAAGGAAAAATAGTATACATTTTCAGATATTAGGAGAAATGAAATTATTTGTTGCTGGTAAAGTATACATCTTATCAATTACGCGGAAAAGAGGTCATTGTGGGTGATAGGTGATGAGTAATAGTATATTTTTATATAGCTATAATGCCAACATATTCCATAACACTATACAGTATATTTAAAGGGTGTATTTACAGGCCAAATCAGACATTGCACTAATTAAAGAAGAGAGAGGAGGTCCTGTGCTCAAGAGCTTACAATTTACGAGCAACTAGACAGGATACAGTAGGTAAAAGTACTCATTCTGTACAATGGTCCAGCCGTTACATAGGGGCGTACACAAAAGACACAGGTTAATATCTGTTCATGGTATATTGTTGATTGAAGGGATCAGGTTCTAATGGTGATAATACAGTATGACGGGTTAATGAAACGTAATAGGGCTGAATCTAAAGATACATTTTTAGGACTCAGTGGTGAACATTGGGAGTTAGTCAGAGTGGGAGGTCTGGAGTGGGAGGTCTGGATTTTAAAGAATGTCAGTCATAGATCATTGTCAGGACACTGTACCGCACTGTAGAGAGGTTTGTGAGTAAAAGTGATAAGTGTAAACTGAATGGCTATTTACACAGAAAGCAAATTATGATTTCTCGATATGTTTTTAAGGTGCAAGTGACATGAGAATGCATGTGATTCAATAGAAGGAATAAAAGAAAGACAGTAGGTCTGCTGCTCGCAGCAAATGATACAATATACGTGTTGCCAGATATTTCCTTTATTTTCCAACTCTATTTTCCGGCATGGGCACCCTTTAGGAAAAGTCCTGAAGGGTGTCCATGCCCAATAGAATCCTATGGATCAGAAAATTTATCCGGATTTCCTGGTAAGAAATTTAAATACATTTTCCTGATGTATGCATGGGGCCTAAGGAGGTAATGATGATCTACAGTGTCAAACACCGCAGAGAGATCCAAAAGAATGAACAGAGAGAGCTGCTGACATTAAAGAGGACCTGTCACTCGCTGCCCCCCTGACTTACCTGATCGCGCTAAGTCCTGCTTCTTGATCCGGTCCAGTGACGGAGATTTCAGCACCCGAAGCCTGGCACGCGCGCTCCTGAGATGAGTCCGATGCCCATAGAGAATGAATGGTGAGTCTGACGCTTCATTCATTCTCTATGAGCGTTGGATTTATCTTCGGGCATTGAAATCTCCGTCACCGGACCGGATCAAGAAGCGGGACCCAGCGTGATCAGGTAAGTATAGGGGGCTCTAGCGGGGGGTCAGGATCCTGTCACCCCGGCACAGGGGATGACAGGTTCCCTTTAAAGCTTTTTTATAAGAACAGCGTCTGTAGAGTGAAAAAATCTGAGGTAAGACGTCAAGAAGAGAGTTAGGAGAAAGGAGTGCTGATCAGCTGGGAACAGACCAAGCGTTTTAGGAGTTTATAGATAGATAGGTAGAGATTAGAGACAAAGGTTTATAGACAAAATTAAGGGTCAACAGGTGTTTTTTAAGTAAGGGATTTATAACAGTTTTGGGGAAAGTACGTCACCCACTTTGTAGTTGTAATGCTTAGAAATCAGATCTGAAAAGGAGGGAAAACTATTATGGACAGCAAGTACTGGAGACTGAGTCTCTTTGATGCTGTGTTTTAATTCTAGGTATGAGTATCCTAGTAGTGGTAGGTAGGTGTATCCTGAGAAGGTTGAGAACTTTTAAATAAAGTAGTAAAGGCAGTGGTCATGGAACAGGAGAGAAGTAACAGTGTTAGATACTGACTTCATGTGTAGGAGAATTATTTAGAACATAAATAATTTATAATAGGCCTAGGGGAAGGTGCCAGTTTAACTGTCAGTGGGCATGTACAATGAAAGCCGGTACTGTACAAGAGAAGAAATAATTACGCCATATATAACCAAGGAATTGCCAATGTAATCCTTGGCTGTTGGGTGGAAGAGCCTAAAAACTCTTTTCAAAGGGGCCTATCACTGTTAATGAGTGTTCCTAGGAGCGCTCATTTACCCAATAATCAGCCCATGTAAAAGGGCCATCATCAGCTGATGAGCAAACAAATGCCTGCTTGCCCGCTTATTGGATTCTTTGTGCAGCCGTAAAAAAAATCATCATTATCAGTAGCATATGTCTTTGTCTAAACAGGGGATGTGTGTCTGATAACAATGCATTTAAATGGCCGCACAAACGATATGATGCTTGTTTATGGCTTCACACCGGGCCGTGTAAAATGCCCTAAGACTGTGGAACTTAATGGAGGAAAATGTTAGTGAGGGTACCAGGGAATTGACCTAGAAAGTGCAGCAGGAATGATTATAGCTATTTCTCCTCCATGCCTTTTCTGTTGAAGCCACTCTTCTGATGAAAGCCATCAGGTTGAGAAAGTTTAAAAATAGATTGATCTGAGTGACTTTAATTGAGGCCTGTCCATTGGTACTAGATTAGCTAGGGCCAAGGTTTCATAATCGTCCAATCTTGTGGGATTTTCTTGTGAAAGGATATTGTGTGGATGTAAGCTATCTGTCCATTTTCCTGCCCATCATTAATTTAATATCATTCCATTGACTTCAATGCATTTCATTGATTTCAATGATAATTTTTCTCTTTTTTTTTTACACACTGTAAACATGGCCTAAAAGAGACAGAAGCAAAACTACTGTAGGCACAAATTGGATCTCAAAGCAGTGGGAAAACATTGCCCGGAGAGATCAGTTCGGATTTATGTTGAATTGATGGGACGATCAGAATTTGGCACAGTCATCATGAATTCCGGTCACTTGTCAACAGATAACGCTGATGGAGGTGACATAATGGTGTGTGGATGTTTTCCTGTCAAACCCTGGCTCTTCCGATACCTGTGGATGGATGTTTGGACAGTAAGGCTGTGTTAGAAATAACAATAGAAGGATACGCTTAAAAGTAAATTTTATTGTACCAAAATGTTAAAATTTCCACTAGGACAATGACAAACAAATACAAATATCTCCAAACAATGTGTAGTCAAAAAAGAATAAGGCGTGAATACGACCGTCCTTACTGATATAAGGGAGCTCTGTATCAGTTCACAGTAAGCAAACCCGCGTCCAGTATCAATCACAGACAGTCACAAATCACTAAAACCTCTAGACTACTTCAATAATAATACACCAATAGATCAACTCTACTCCTAGATGTTACTGAACTAAATTAACCCAGTTCAGGTCAGTCAGGAGAACGAACAGACCACCTTGCCCAACGCGTTTCAGCATCACAGTCAGTATGCATCATCAGGGGCCAATGTAGGTAAAAGGTCTCAGAGGTTCGTGTGCGAATAATGTTTTACCACAAAAACACATGATATTAGGCAATTTAAATAAACCATTATTTAACAAGTGTTTAGTGTGATACACCACAATAACAAGGGAAAAATGGCACTAACATTACGCCCCCTAGTGACATATACGTATGTGGTGTAGATACTCATGCGCTGCGATGTCCTGTACTCACTGTACCATTATCCGAATGACCACAGGTCACTGTCCCACCAAACACGGGGGTAAAGACACTGCATGAAGTAAGATAACCCAGTCAGTATAATAAGTACATAAGCGGCAAACGTACTATAGTAGGTATGCCAGAGTGTACTCACTGTGTCCCAGTCAATGGTCCGTATATGTACAGACTATCATGTTGGTTAGGACGGTTCTGTAAGTGAGCATACATCACAGTGGTCACATAACTAACATATGCATCCAAGGCCACAAGAACACACCATTAGATATGTGTAGTCGCATAGGCGGAGTGTCGGGAGTGTCAGTGGTAGCGGCAAGATATGGCCGCTCCACGGCCGCTGCGCGTCTGACGTCACAGCATCACTCGAGAGCGCACCAAAAGCCGACACTCCCCCTGCACGCCCAGGGGGAGTGACTGGTCCCTGTCAAAGAATACAGGAGCCGGCGTTCTGGCCAAACAGCGCTGTCTGTGGTGCTGTAACATAACACAGCGATGTGTTAATGTAGAATAACAACGCTGCATGTAAATGACGGATAAATGTTGTTTAAACGCAAAACTGGATAAAAGTGACTGTATGTGTGAAAAAAGGGGGGCAAATACTCCTACATGGTTATGCTCTGCCAAATAAACAAAAAAATATATATAGCAGGACACCAAGCATGCATAATAGTAGTGAGGCTGTAAGGCTGTGACCAACTAAGTCTATACCTTCATGGTAGCTGTATCCCCTGTGACAGAAGGACCCTTTTAGCGAGACAATGCACCAGACCACAAAGGTCATAAAGTCATGGATTTGTTTGAGGAATATGACAGCGAGTTTCCCTTGCTTCTCTGACCCCCACCCTCATCATATGAAGTAAAACAGGCAGATTAGAGCATGTCTGTACCTCCATCCAATGTGCAGCGTGAGGCCATGCTGTCCATATGGGCCCATATTCTTGCAGAGAACAATTTAATCACTCAGCCGAATCTATGCCATGATGAACTGTGGTAGGTGTGAAAGTAAGTGATATCTAAATTGAACATGATTTATGTTATTAAAAAAATAGTCATAGTAATTGACATGTAGACAAATTTGTTAGAAAGCTCATGTAATCGTATATGACTCTTGTCCTGTGTAGCTGCTATGACTTATGTCCTAATTCCATCACTCGCAGGAGTGCCACCCTTAAGTCGTTAATCTAGTATACTGAACAAGTGATGAGGAAATACCATGGAGAGGTTAACAAACCAGTTGGCCTCGATTAGCATAAAACTTGCTAAAGATCGAACAATTTGACAGTTGTTACATAAATAGCATCAGATACATGTGCTATATCGAAAGAACGGAAGGGATGACAATGACGTTTCAGCAGAGAGAAGGTTAAAATGAAAGGTGCAAACAGAAATAATTAATTGGATTATAATTAAGTTTTTAGGAGACCTGAAAAAATTGTTCAAATTGTTACAGGGGAATAAAACATATAGGGGGAGATTTAAGAAAGTGTAAGTGAATAACTACAGAAGGATAATACCTACTGTGGAGATTACCTACAGAGTGATGACTACATGGGGGATACCACCTGCACAAAGATGCCTAACTACTTATGGGTGCACAGAAGGGGACCTAACTATGGGTCACAGAGGGGCCTAACTACTATATGGATGCAAAGAAGGGGACCTAACTGCAGAGGTCGCATATACTGTATGAGCAAGAAAACTAAAATGTTTATCTGCCAGATTCAGCAGAGACAAGTTGTGGCCAGGGGAAGTAAAATACAGTATATATGTATATATATATATATATATATATATATATATATATATATATACAAAATATATATATATATATATATATATATATATATATATATATATACACTACCGTTCAAAAGTTTGGGGGTCACATTGAAATGTCCTTATTTTTGAAGGAAAAGCAGTGTACTTTTCAATGAAGATAACTTTAAACTAGTCCTAACTTACAACAAAAACACTCTATATATTGCTAATGAGTAAATGACTATTCTAGCTGCAAATGTCTGTTTTTGGTGCAATATCTACATAGGTGTATAGAGGCTCATTTCCAGCAACTATCACTCCAGTGTTCTAATGGTACAATGTGTTTGCTCATTGGCTCAGAAGGCTAATTGATGATTAGAAAACCCTTGTGCAATCATGTTCACACATCTGAAAACAGTCTAGCTTGTTACAGAAGCTACAAAACTGACCTTCCTTTGAGCAGATTGTGTTTCTGGAGCATCACATTTGTGGGGTCAATTAAACGCTCAAAATGGCCAGAAAAAGAGAATTTTCATCTGAAACTCGACAGTCTATTCTTGTTCTTAGAAATGAAGGCTATTCCATGCGAGAAATTGCTAAGAAATTGAAGATTTCCTACAACGGTGTGTACTACTCCCTTCAGAGGACAGCACAAACAGGCTCTAACCAGAGTAGAAAAAGAAGTGGGAGGCCGCTTTGCACAACTAAGCAAGAAGATAAGCACATTAGAGTCTCTAGTTTGAGAAACAGACACCTCACAGGTCGCCAACTGGCATCTTCATTAAATAGTACCCGCAAAACACCAGTGTCAACATCTACAGTGAAGAGGCGGCTGCGGGATTTTGGGCTTCAGGGCAGAGTGGCAAAGAAAAAGCCATATCTGAGACTGGCCAATAAAAGAAAAAGATTAAGATGGGAAAAAGAACACAGACATTGGACAGAGGAAGACTGGAAAAAAGTGTTGTGGATGGATGAATCCAAGTTTGAGGTGTTTGGATCACAAAGAAGAACGTTTGTGAGACGCAGAACAAATGAAAAGATGCTGGAAGAATGCCTGATGCCATCTGTTAAGCATGGTGGAGGTAATGTGATGGTCTGGGGTTGCTTTGGTGCTGGTAAGGTGGGAGATTTGTACAGGGTAAAAGGGATTCTGAATAAGGAAGGCTATCACTCAACTTTGCAACGCCATGCCATACCCAGTGGACAGCACTTGATTGGAGCCAATTTCATCCTACAACAGGACAATGACCCTAAACACACCTCCAAATTGTGCAAGAACTATTTACAGCAGAAGCAGACAGCTGGTATTCTATCGGTAATGGAGTGGCCAGCGCAGTCACCAGATCTGAACCCCATTGAGCTGTTGTGGGAGCAGCTTGACCGTATGGTACGCCAGAAGTGCCCATCCAACCAATCCAACTTGTGGGAGCTGCTTCTAGAAGCGTGGGGTGCAATTTCTCCAACTTACCTCAACAGATTAATAGCTAGAATGCCAAAGGTGTGCAATGCTGTAATTGCTGCAAAAGGAGGATTCTTTATGTTATTTCAAATACAAATCATTATTTCTAACCTTGTCAATGTCTTGACTCTATTTTCTATTCATTTCACAACGTATGGTGGGGAATAAGTGTGACTTTTCATGGAAAACACAAAATTGTTTGGGTGACCCCAAACTTTTGAACGGTAGTGTATATATATACCGGGTTTCACCAAAAATAAGAAAGCACCTTATATTAATTTTTGCTTCTCAAAGATGTCTTATTTTTCCCTAAGGAATAATTCACACTTCTTGTAGAACAAAAAAAAAAGAAGAAACATTTAGTATATACTGTACATTAGTTGTCATCCCATACCAAAATAACCAGACAACCCACCACCTCCCCCCCCCCCCCCCCCAATTCCCCCTACAGCCCTCCAGAGGGGGTCTTACATTCAGGAGATGTCTTATTTTCAGGGGGATGCCTTATTTTAAGCTATCCTGTAAATCCTCCACTATGCCTTATTTTCGGAGGATGTCTTATTTTCGGGGGAAACAGGGTATATAGGGGGGGGGAGGGGGTCTTCATAATAGACATGCCTTAAGCCCATTCTGCGTGAGGATATAAGTGATGATAATGTGGAATCTCTTTGGGTAGAAATAAAGGGAAGGGACGAAGAATAATAAAATTCTTATAGGAGTGAGTTATAAACCTCCAAGTATAGTGGAAGAGTCAGAAAATCTTCTTAGATGCGGCAGCGAAACAGGGGGAAGTCATTATTATGGGGGACTACCCAAATATAAACTGGAAAGCAGAAACCTGCAGCTCCAGGAAGGGAAGCAGGTTTTTGGAAATAGTAAAAGATAATTACCTTTCCCAACTAGTACAGGAACCAACAAGAGGCCTAGATCTTAACTAATAGGCCAGACAGAATATCAAAAATAGAGGTGGGGGGTCACCTAGGTAATAGTGACCATAACATAGTAAGTTTTCAATTATCCTTCAATAAAATAATTAGCAGAGGGGCTACAAAAACATTAAATTTCAGGAAGGCTAATTTCCAAAAACTAAGAGAGGACCTTGGGGACATAGACTGGGACAATGCCTTCAAAAATAAAAGTACACAAGAGAAATGGGACATATTTAAGAGCATCCTGGGTAAATCATGTGAACGACACATACCATATGGTAATAAAAGTAGTAGAAATAAGAGAAATGCAATGTGGTTAACTTCAGCTGTAAGGGGTGCAATAAATGATAAGAAACAAGCATTCAGACTACTAAAACAAGAAGGTAGTGGGGAAGCATTGAGCAACTATAGACAGAAGAATAGAATGTGTAAAAAGCAAATAAAAGAAGCAAAACAGAAAGAAGGATAGCCACAGAAAGTAAAACGAATCCCAAAATGTTCTTCACCTATATAAACAACAAAAGACTTAAAACTGAAAATGTTGGTCCCCTCAAAAATAATCTGGGTGTAATGGTGGAGAGGAAAAGGCCAATCTACTAAATACATTTTTCTCTACTGTATTCACAGAGGAGAATCCCATAACAGACGACATGACTAGGGATAGTATAAATCCTCCCATAAATCTCACCTGTCTAACACAACAAGAAGTGGTGAGACGCCTTAAAAATATTAAAATCCATAAGTCACCGGGCCCAGAAGGTGTCCATCCTAGAGTTTTGCAAGAATTAAATACTGTGTTAGACAGACCGTTATTCCTAATATTTAAAGATTCTATTACGACAGGGATTGTTCCACAGGACTGGCGCATAGCTAATGTGGTACCAATATTCAAGAAGGGGTCAAAGAGTGATCCTGGAAACTACAGGCCCGTAAGTCTAACATCTATAGTAGGTAAAGTATTTGAGGGGTTTGTAAGAGATGCTATACTGGAGTATCTTAATGAAAATAATCTTATGACGCAGCACCAGCATGGATTTATGAGGGATCGATCCTATCAGACTAATCTGATCGGCTTCTATGAAGAGGTAAGTTATAGACTGGACCTGGGGGAGGCTGTGGATGTTGTGTATCTGGACTTTTCAAAGGCATTTGATACTGTGCCGCATGAAAGGTTGGTCTACAAAATGAGGATGCTGGGACTCGGGGAAAACGTATGCAAATGGGTAAGTAACTGGTTGTGTGATAGAAAACAGAGGGTGGTCATTGATGGAACAAATTCAGATTGGGTTTTAGTTACTAGTGGGGTACCACAGGGGTCAGTGTTGGGTCCACTTCTTTTTAATATTTTTATTAATGATCTTGTTGAGGGGCTACAGAGCAGAATCTCCATTTTTGCAGATGATACTAAACTGGGTAATCAGTACAGAGGAGGATAATATCATATTACAGAGGGATTTGGAGAAGCTAGAGGCTTGGGCGGTGAAATGGCAAATAAAGTTTAATGTGGATAAATGTAAGGTTATGCACTTGGGCCGTATGAAATAATAAGTACAGTTATGTGCTAAATAATAAAACACTGGGTAAAACTACTTCCGAAAAGGACCTGGGGGTATTGGTGGACAGTAAACTCAACTTTAGTGATCAGTGCCAGGCAGCAGCTGCCAAGGCTAATAAAATAATGGGATGCATCAAAAGAGGCATAGATGCTAAAGATGAGAACATAGTTTTGCCTCTTTATAAATCACTGGTCAGACCACACATGGAATACTGTGTACAGTTTTGGGCACCGGTATACAAGAAGGACACAGCTGAACTGGAGCGGGTGCAGAGGAGGGCAACAAAGGTCATTAAGGGAATGGGTGGGTTACAGTACCAGGACAGGTTATCAAGCTTGGGGTTATTTACACTAGAAAAAAGACTAAACACCCAAAAACCCAATTCCAGGTTGTAATAAAACAAAAATACTTTTACAAGGCACTGTAAATCTGTGTAAAGAGAAGAGACGTGAATGCTGGATCCATGCCATGTTTACCTACAGCGTCACTGACAATATGGCAGTTAGGTAAGATGTTTAATAAGATGGGTCACATGACTGAAACAAGAAGTTCAACTGAATGGATAAGACATTTACAATTTACTGCATAGTAAACCTGTAAAATAGCGGAAGCAGTGAAGTTTATCTAAACCGTATCTTTTACAGGTGTGCAGGACATTTGCCAAGAAGACTGTTTAGTGTCAGCAAGAAGATTTTTCTTTGACACTTTCCTTATCTATATTATACTTAATTTCTGGGGCAAAGTACAAGAATACCATTATTAAGTATGATAGCTTGTATGGGCAGTGTAAGCTTGTCTTCACTAATGCTTCACTATTGGTCCTTTCCCATAGTGATAAACAGATAATAGGTAGAGATGAGTGAACCTTGAGCATGCTCGAGTCCATCCGAACCCGAACGTTCGGCATTTGATTAGCGGTGGCTGCTGAACTTGGATAAAGCCATAAGGCTATGTGGAAAACATGGATATAGTCATTGGCTGTATCCATGTTTTCCAGACAACCTTAGAGATTTATCCAACTTCAGCAGCCCCAGCTAATCAAATACCGAGCGTTCGGGTTCGGATCGACTCGAACCCGAACCCGAACCCGGTTCACTCATCTCTAATAATAAGTAAGGGGGAAGCCTTATGAATATTCATGTCTACTATTGATTTCTGCTAAGTTTTTTAAAATGACAATTACACTATAAGGACATGCCATTGTAACCTCATTGACTGATCATTAGATGGCAAAACTGGGTTTTACCTATAACAGATACCCACAGAGCTTACAATACAATAGAATATGAAAAGACTGCAAATGCAAGAAAAACATCCCAAGCATGCATCAATACAGAAAGAACAAGAATAGCAACTGACTAATAGATTACTGGAAGTAATGGAATGGATGATGATGACACAAATGAATGATAATGATGGCAGCTAGGAATGAAGAAGCAGAAGGTGACTAAAACAAATACAAATACAAGGACTGTGCCTGGTTAACTGGCCCTAATCCTTCCCCAGACCGATTCCCTAAACTCTAACCTCCAGGTATAGTAGCTTCACTGTCTCTGCAATGTCCTAAAGAAAACCTTGACTTATTCTCCCTAGCAGGAACAAGAAGAAGCATTAGGACTGAGAAAACAAATCTAAGCAAAATGAAAAGATTTGAACCCCACAGAAACTTCCAAATAAAAATACCAGGATTTCACAAAAAAAGAATCCACTCTAAACAATCCAGGACTGGAAGAGCAATGGTCCAGCTGTGAGACAATTGCACAACAACTTGCCCCAAACAACTAGTAGACAGGACCACAAGTAGCTTGTAAAAATGTAAAAATAATCAAACCTCCTGACTTTGATTTTGGGAACTTTCATTTAAGTTGGGCTGTCAAATTTATTTCATTTATAAATCCAATTCAGATCTGTCCCTACACTCCCTGCGTCAAATGGACCCATTGGGGGAGATTTATGAAAGGGTGTAAATATACACCTGGTGTAAACTGCCCACAGCAACCAATCACAGCTCCTCTTATATTTTACCAGAAAGCTGATCTGTGATTGGTTGCTGTGGGTAGTTTACACCAGGTGTATATTTACACCCTTTCATAAATCTCCCCCATAGAGTCCATTAAACTGCCACTTAACTCCATGGACCATCCAATAAACATAACTGTAACCTACCTCCGCCGATGCCAGTTCCGTCCTGCTTTGATACATCAGCAAAACTTCCAGACGTTTCCCAGGACCTCCTGAAAAGTCCTTCTACTGAAGAGATGCCATTCCATTTGCCGCATGTTGTGTAAGGCAGGATTACTGTCAGAAGCCAAAAGACATTATCAAAGGATGACCATAAATAATGATCACTAGAGATGAGCGAACCGGGTTCGGGTTAGAGTCAATCAGAACCCAAACGTTCGGCATTTGATTAGCGGGTGCTGCTCTTAGGTTGTCTGGAAAACATGGATACAGCCAATGACTATATCCATGATTTCCACATAGCCTTAGGGCTTTATCCAAGTTCAGAAGCCACCGCTAATCAAATGCCGCAAGTTCGGGTTTGGATCGACTCAAGCATGCTCGAGGTTCGCTCATCTCTAATGATCACGAACATTATTTGTGGCCCTCATTACCAATACATGGCCTTCATTTTCCCATTGTGGGAAGCCTGAAAGTGGTAGAAGGCGCGTTGGGTAAATCAGATAATACTAAACACCCAAAAACCCATTTTAATTCTAGGTTGTAATGCAACAAAACAGGAAAAACACCAATAGGGCAAATAGTTTCAAAAGGCGCTGTAAGTCTGTGTAAAGAGAAGAGAAGTGTATGCTGGATCCATGCCATGTTTACCTACAGCCACACTGACAATATGGCAGCTAGGTAAGATGTTTAATAAGATGGGTCACATGACTGAAACAAGAAGTGTAACCCAATAGATTAGACATTTACGATGTTTAAGAAAGTACAGCCAGCTCATCGTTCCCTGGACAATCCTGCCCATGGTCCATCTCTCCACTAAGGTTAGGTAAGTCCTATTGCGGCTACTACATAGTACTTGTAAAATAGCAGAAGTGAGGATATTTGCAGGATATTTGCCAAAAAGACTGGTTAGTGTTGGCAAGGAGATTTTCCTTTGGGATAGATTCACAGTGCATTTGGGTTTACTTTTAAACTCTTGAGAGTTAAATGGGTGCCAAAGATTGATCTTGCTGCATGCCATATAGCAGAATCCATTTAAGGCTATGTTCACACAATGTCCAAAAAAAGGAAAAAGGCGCCTGATGTTGTTTTTAAAAGACGTCCGTCATTTTAAGTGATTTCCATAAATTAGATTGAAATCTATAGAATAACGGACGTCTTTTTCACACAATGTATTGATTGATGGACGTCTTTTGATGTGGACATCATTCAACGGACGTCTTTTTTAAAACAAACAGTGGACGCCTTTTTCCTTTTTTGGACATTGTGTTAACATAGCCTAACAGTGACAATTTAAAAAAAAATTAATCGAAACATATGCCATTTTTGTTGTAGACAAAAGCATAGTGAACTACATTTTGTGAAAGGCTGGGCTCACACTGTCTTTTTGCAGTCTGATTTTTTAAATCCGTTTTATGCAAAAAAAAAAAAAAAAAAAGGAATGAAAAAACGGATGCATTTGTGTGCATCCATTTTGGTCTGTTTTTCTATTGACTTCTATGGAAGTCAGTCGAAAAAACACACAAATACGTTCACACACTATAAAATAAAGGTAAAATACAACTGTACTTCTGAGGTTAATCAGTGTTTAAATATAATAATGTGCTCCATTGAAGGCAATGGGATATTGGACAGAAGCGCACACACTGTATATAATAACAGCCCCAATTGATTACTACCATCATTAGGCTATGTTCACACAATGGGGGAGATTTATCAAACTAATGTAAAGTAGAATTGTCTTAGTTGCACCTTTCATTCCTCACAGATTCTTTAAAAAATGAAAGGTGGAATGTGATTGGTTGCTAGGGGCAACTAAGACAATTCTATTTTACACCAGTTTGATAAATCTCCCCCTATGTTCTTCCACGGCCGCTATTTCAGACGTAATTTAGACGCAAAACAACGACCACTGTTTAGCATACTTTGACTGTCGTCATTGCAACAACAGCTGTTGGTTAATTATTCAGGTTCAAGTTTAAAGATTAAGAAGGTAAATTACATTTATGTTAAAAATGGTGAAGTTACAGCCAAAAATAACAGCCTTGGTTCTCAAAATAACGGCCGCAAATTAATGCCAGGAATTAAATCATAAATTTATTCTATACATTGTGTGAACAGATGGCCATTGTTTGCATAGACTTCAATGGGAATCGCTGAAAAATGAAAACTGTTTCAAAATAAAAATAATAATAATTAGTAGCCATTATTTAGCCATTGTTGAACATATCAGTATAGTGCAATGGATACAATAACGAAAACATAAGGTCAGAGTGCAAGTCGCCTTGTCAGTGTCTTATACCTATAGGAAGAGCGCATTACTGTAAGACAGATCAATGAGATTCTGATGATTTAGACTTCAGTGAATGTGATTCCTCGCCATATTTTATACTACTTGGACTATGACCAGCTTTTCCTGGCAGACGTCTAAATACAAGAGATGTGTTTGTTCCCATTTCTAAAGTGAGCTATCCATTTTGATGAGGATAGTGTTACGACCATGGGTAAGTCTTATGATGAGAATTGCCATGCCACACTTCATGGTGTATTAAACTGAAAAGAAGCCAAACCAATTAGCTCATATGAAAGTCAATATTTCATTACCATGTGCATGTTATACAAAGGAAATAGAGAGCACTTCACATTCTTAACAGTGGGTGCACGTCCTCAAATAGTCAAATCTGCCAACGGGCAAATTACATAAGCTACAAATCGGGCAAATTACATAAGCTACAAAGGTATGGCAACCATGCTCCATGAAACGTGCTCTGCCATGTTAGGCAGAAAATTTCAGTGGACTATTCCAGAAAATTCAGAAATGTTCCTATGTATCATATCCAAGGAATATGCAGTGAATGCCATGCCTATGATGAGAGTAGGAGTCTCCTTATACCCATTACAATTGATGAGATGACAAGCACTGAATGGATTAGTGACCCTGCAGGTGCCCAGAAGTCTCCATTCTTTTCTATAGGAATTTATGAAATAATTACATGTAAATGCAGCAGCTGGCATCTACCTTATCAGACAGGACATGAAACAATGCAGGTTCCATAGATGGGACACACATTTATTCAAATTTATGGCCTTTCCTGTGGACATTGGAATCCTCCTTCAGGCCAGATTTACACGTAACGGTTCCGCAGCGGATTTCACGCTGCAAATTTGCAGCGAAATCCGCTGTGGATCACATGCCTTTTAATTTCTATGAGAAGGCATACTACTGACATCCCGCTGCAAGAATGTGACAGCCCTGTTAACCCCCTGCTAGTCGGAGCATACTGTACCTGCTCCGTGCTACGGCTTGCTTCGGGGATTCCAGGTTAGACGTCCCGCTCACCCAAACAGTGCGCTGTCCTACTGGAGCGACTGATTGACTGAGTGGGACATCCAGACATCAGGAACCCCCGAAGCAAGCCGGAGCAGGCAATTTATGTACCGTCTGGCGGGGGGTTAACAGGGCTGTCACATATTCTCAGCGGGTGTCAGTCCCACTGCGAGTATGTATTCTCAATGAAAATGACAGGCAGGGAATCTGCAGCAAATTTTGCTGTAAATTTGCAGCATGAAATCCGCTGCGGATCCGTTACACGTGAATTTGCCACGTAATTTATCTGTTCCTTGGGTCTGTGTCTATGAATGGTCCATTCCTTCTGTTCCTGTTATTGTCCTGTGATCCAGCCTCTGGGCAGTCTACCGGCAGCAACCTACCAGTAGACTCCAGAAGGTGTTATGTCTTTTAGTGTGGGTGTGGTGTCTCAAGCGCAAAAAACTATAGGTGATGTTTGGATTTTTGGTTTGTTTTCGAGTATTTGTATATTTTTAGATTTCTAAGCCTCCAATGCTGCTCAGTCAGGAAGGTGGCGTTGAGCCTCAATGGCACGCTTCCTCTCGGCCTTGCTCAGCAGGGTTCTAGGTCGGAGTCATGTATATTATTCAGGGAAAACATAGCAGGGAGGGGGGTGCCCTCAGCACCCTCACTCTGACTAATCATCTGGAAAAGAAAACACCAGCTTTACAGAAACAAACGTCATTGAAACCAATGGTATAGTTGGTTTTATCTAACTATATACCTTATTGAGTGTTAGTTACAGTATTTCAATTTGTTCTTCTTCAAATGGAAGAACCTGTTTGTTAGAGGTAAATAGAGGCAAACATAGGTTTACAAGCAGAATTCCTGAATGGCTATATCATCATATTACAGAATAGTAGGAAAAGTCTCTCCCACTGGGTTGTGTGCTAACTACTGGTATATCTGGATTTTTAAAACAAGCAGGCAGCCACTGGGGCATTTCCACGTCCCTTGTGATACACTGAGGGAATATCCTGTACCTGGTGAGCTAGTGGTGCAGGTTGCGTGCCTGGCGGCCTATATATTTAGCATTCATTTCTGGTAACACATTTTTTTTTTTAGCCTCTAAGTACAATGTGTTCCCTGATGCAGAAGCATCTGCTTTCACTTTCAGAGAACTGTCATGGAATCAGCTGATAACATGCTGAGAAGACTGGACATAGTGATATAATGTGCAGTGATTGTGCTACAGTTCCTTCACCAATAGTAAACAAATAAAAAAAGGTGAAGAAAAAAAACACAAAACATGAATAATAAATTTACTTAGTCATAATTTAATAAATATTTAAAAAAAAAATGTAAAAAGAAACAGCATATCACCCCTCCTATCAGGCTCATATAAACCAGTGCACATCAAGAAAACAATCTGCAAGACTATCACATAGTAAAATACTGATATTGAGCACCATATATTAAACACATACTTACAGTCACAATGCATTATATACTAGACAATACATAAATATATGAAATTTTTGGGTACAAAGGATGTGGGTTATTGACTAAACTGAAGAAGAGTTCAATCTACTGTGCATGCTCCTTATCAGCCTAATCTGTTTGTAACATGCAAGGCCGCGTGCACACATCCGTGAAATTTATTTGTGTCTCTCAACAGAGTTCTATTACTTACCATTGAGTTCTTTTAGAGACAGACACCCTTTAGTTTGTTTGCTTTTTTTGACTGAAGGGTGCCCCAACTGAAAATATAGAGTAAGTCCTATTTTTGTCTGGAATTGACCAGATAGGGCATGCGTCCTTGGCTGGTTGCTGGATACTGTGTCTGACCCTTTAATTGTATGCTTTGCTGATTAGGAGTACATACAGTTAAATACAGCACCAGGATTGACAGCACAGGGAGCCATTGGCTCCCCGCCCTGTCAATCACTCTTGTGGCTGGAAACAGCATTATGCCTCCAGCCACAAGAGGCCGCTCTCCTCCCACGTTTCAGTGCATGAGTGATGTCACTTGTGGACTTGCAGAGCAGGAAGGGTGAGGGTGAGGAGAAGCTGAAGGAGAGCAGCCTGACAGCAGGTGAGTATGGTTTGTGATTTTTTTCTTTTTAGTTTTTACAGTCAGGAAATACTGATCATTTTCCGAAGCCTCCTGAAACATTTCCTGATCAGTATTTCTTGACAGTAAAAACTCTACATGAGGCCTAATTCATCATAAAATTCATGTATTGAAGGATTTTAAGAAGAGCTCCTGCACTGGCTAAAAATACACGTACCTCAATAAATACTGCAGTCAGGAGTTCATGGGTACTGTCAGGCTGGGACCCAGGGACACAAGACAAGTGAAGCCTTAACGCTGGCATGATATGATATAGGTAGGGATATGATAGGGGTAGTAGTTTTATGGAGGCTTAAGTCCCAGCTCCAGGGCATGATTGGGGCAGACACTCCAGCCCCCAACAATACATAGAGCTGACTGGCAGTGCTGGCTGCCAGTCAGCACAACATTATTTTAGACACCTGTGACGATCAGCCGGAGGCAGTGAAGCCCTAGAAGCGGCAAGAACAAAGAACGCCTTTGCCAGCATGCCCCTAGGAACTGGCTGGACCGGTTGCCAGGGACACCATCGGCACCTGCAGGAGGCCGGGCGCACGGCGGCCTGTGACGGCCGGCTCCTGACAGGTAATGCTGTAAATGGAAGATGTTGATTTTCCTTTAGGAAACCTTTACTCCAGAATGCCTTCTATAGAGGTGATGAATAGTGAAAGCAGGATGGGGCAGAGAAATAGAAAAACCTCAATGTTGTTTTTTTTAATTACTAAACACAATTCACTGGAATAATTATTTCCATATACATTGAAAAAGCATACCGCACAATACCTGTCTGTTGGTTTCCTTGGTTTTCATGATGCTGTTTGATCACTAATGTTCTCTAATAAACCTCACAGAACAGCTGTGGTTATACTGAGAGGCCATGACACACAGGTGGACTCCATTTACTAATCAGGTGACTTCTGATGGTGATTGGTCACACTGGATTCATTTTTTTAAAATATTTTTTAGAATAGAAAGAAAAAGTTCAAGGAGTATGAAGACTTTTTCACGGCACTGTATAGTGATCAGAAGTTGCTTATTTTGATATATGGCATAATAGGTTTTTCAAACATATGGCCCTTGTCATTAGACTTAATAACACTCAGTGAAAAAACTAATTTTAAAGCTTTTTTTTTTCTACACATGAAAGCATTTATTGTAAAGCCATTATTCCAGAACCTTACTTATGTTTTAAATCTTTGGATTTAAGATGTCACAGGGGGTTTATAACATACTGTATTGTATTGGACATTGTTCATCTAATTACTTCCAGGAACACTACAGTGAAGGACTGTGACCTCATGTGACCCTTCTAACCAGGGATTCACTCCACTGGGAATTTATTCCACAAAGATGTATGTTTAAAGGGAAGTGTATGGGGAGGAGTATTTTACTGGATGTCTAATCAGCTTGACAAATTACTTCAAGTACAAGAATGACCGTATATATTTTACTGACAAAACGGAGGTTTCTGCATTCTCAAAAGATGTATAAACCAGTAATATCTGCAGAGCAGTTCCAGTCAGTGATGATATGGACATCAATGAAGAGTAAACATTGCATTTTCTATTCCGATCACAGATTATATAGATTATACCCTTAGTATAATCTATATCTGTAATCTATTGTAGTGTACATTTTCCTATGGCCCATACAAATTATGTGAATAGTTTAACAGACACAAATAAATAATTGTAATTCATTGTATCCCATGTATGGATGTAGTAAAGTAGTTGTGGACAAATGAACTTTTGGTTTACCTTCGTATCCTCTTGCCCTGTATGGCCACTCCTGGGTCCAGCTGACAGCCGAAGACCTTCTGCAGCTCTTCCAGCTGCAACATCACGTACCTGGCTGAGCAAATGCCCGCTCAGCCAATCAGTGATTAGGGTGGGACACACCCACAGTCACTGACTGGCTAAACAGGCAACTTCTCAGACACTGCAGCTGGAAGAGCCAGGTACGTGATGTACCCAGATTCCATCTGAAAATGACAGCTGGTAGCCGTCAGTGGGACCTGGAAGTGGCCCTATGGAGACACAGGGACTGGTAAGTATACATTGTTTTTTAAGTCCCATGACCCCCCTTCCTGCCTTACTTTTCTATTTTCATGGGACTTCCCATTTAAGCATTGCTTTCAGTGAAAAAATACTTTTGACATGTTACATGGAATGCAGTGGAAGTGCACAGCATCTGTATTGGGGAACTTAAAGCGAATGTACCATCAGTACATCCACTTTAAGTTTTGCACATGGATAGAGCAGCGCATTAGAATCAATGGAGTAGCATGTGATGTGACTAACCAATCATGGCCAAAGCGTGTAATGTAAACTGCTGATACTGTGCTCACCTCATTCTAGTGTGGAACAGCAATTACAGCGGGTATCAATTTATTGTTCCACTTCTGTGCCAGCTCAACTGTCCCTTGTGCATGCCAGTGTTACTTTGATAGTTGGCATAGTGTTAGCGTTCAGGCCAGTAGCAGTCACTGTGTGTGCAGCCTCTGTGTCAGCCTCTGCCTCCTCCTGTCTAATGGTCCCTTTACATGGAACGATTTTCGTTCGAATTTTTGCGATAACGATTGCATTTGAACAATAATGGTCTCATGTAAACACAGCAAACGATCAAGCGACGGCTCAGAAAACGTTCATCACCATGTTTCAACAAGTTTTCAAATTGTCGTTGGTCTGAAAATTTGCAGATCGCTTCGTGTGAGATGGGTTTCAGCGATCTTAAAAACTATCACAATAACGATTTTTCCAAGCGATATATCGTTCTGTCTAAATGCTGATCATTTAAAAAAAAACACAGTTACTTCAAAATCGTTAATCGTTCGATTGGGCGAATTATCCCTCCGTGTAAATGGACCATAATCATATATGCTACTCATTCATCACTAATCAATTCATTGTTAGTGCAAGAGGGGTTTCTGTTTCTTTTCTTTTTTAAATTGGGGGCAGCATGTCATTACCACCAGCAACTGCCCTGTGCTGTATGTCCACACCAACCCATGTGTAGTGCCTGTTACTTACTGCTACTATCTTTAATCAGCCTTTTTTTAGGGTGCAAGTAGTTTGTTTTGGGTCTGGGATACTTTTCCATGCCATCAGCAAGCATCCTGTGATGTGCGGCCTGTGATGGAGGGTCCTCCCTTGTGTGCTATCAGTCCACACTAATCAGCATCTGCTAATTTTTTGGTTTTGTTTTTTGAGGTGGGTTGGGGGGGATGTTCGCACGGTTAATTTGGTTTTGTTTTTAATTTTCCTGTGGGCATCCTTCTGCCACTGAAAGCTTATATGTTACACAGATCTGAAACTGCTCACTTTTTTGTGCATGGTATTTTTTTTACCTTGCTAGTTGACTAGTTTTATTTGCTAACAGCAGTTCATAAATACAATGTTTTGTAAACTTTATGAAAGGGTGTAAATATACACCTGGTGTAAACTGCCCGCAGCAACCAATCACAGCTCAGCTTTCAGCTCTGGTAGAATAAAAGAGGAGCTGTGATTGGTAGCTGTGGGTAGTTTACACCAAGTGTATGTTTACACCCTTTCATAAATCTCCCCCTTTGTGTACACTTTTATTTAGTTATTTGTTCAAACGTATTTTAATAAATAATTAATAAAGCCTGCAAACCTAAACTGGTACTGGAAAAAGTACCCAATGAAAAGAAGGCCTCAAAATCCATTACAATAACTGATCTATCATGTCTGTGGTTCAGTTGAATACTAGAATCACATAAAGGATATTTCTAAAAACTGCAGAACCAGGGAAATAAAATTTACATTTTTCCTCCAATTTGCTGTTATTCCTGTGGAATAACAAATAGTTAACAAACTTTCTGGGTTTTCATTTAAAATATTTTGAGAGATGCAGTTTTTAAAATGGGGTGATTTGTAGGTGTTTCTAAAAATCTGCATGCATAAAATTCAAGCTTCGAAAAATGCAAAATTTTCCAATTTTTAACAAAGAAATGCTAAAGAAGTATTAACCAAAAAATTATGCAAATTAGGAGATAAATAGTCTCCTAAGAGTCTTACTTACATTAATAACTTCACAGGAATGGCACAGAGGATGAAGGTAGGAGACAGACCTTCATCCTCAGCACCTAGTGCGCTATATTATGTAGGTTCCAGCAAGTATTCCTACTAGGTTTGGGCCTACTTTCCAACAGTAGGGCTTTGGTGCTCTTCAGCCCATCTCCACATTTAGATAACCAAACACTCTTATTTGGCACCTGTCAACAGAGTGTAGAGACAAGAAACTGCGGCTCCTCAGACAAACAGAGATCCTGAAATCAAGCACTTTTTTTTATTCTGGTCACTAAACATAAGAATATGCTGACACTTCCAGTTCTGTACAGATCACTTTCCAGTACTTTCCTTTCCATTTATCAGACACCAGTATATAGATAACACAGGATTTACCACCTTTAACAATAGATGATGCCCAGAGCTCTGCATCCCCTGCCTGTGGAATAAACTCTTAACAGGTCAAATAGCATGCCTAGAAACCTCTCCTGTGGAAGTGAATAGGGTCAGCTCCAGACTATTGGGCTTACCAGGGAACTATGGGGATTGCTGTAAAATATATCTCTAAATGCTGTTAAAAACAGCAAAGGCAAGATGACGGACCCATAATAATGTACTAAAAACTAAATAAAAACAATGATAGTCTGAAAATAGAAAAGGATTACATAATCAGTAAAAAAAAATCGATGTTTTCTCGGCTTATATAATTGATAGGATATCCACAGTAAGGGCTTTCAATTGGCTGAAACCCAGCACTCCAAGTACCAGCTGTTCAGCGCCCTGCACTATACAGTAAACGGGGCCAGAGGTCCTTCACAATTCATGGCATAGAGGTGGCACTTGGTAAATGCAACTTAGCCCCCAAAGTCACAGCTCTTACTTAGCTTACCAAGGGAAATAGTGCAAGTATTAAAACGAGGCTAAGTAGTCTTTGTGGGCACTGACAACCCTATTTTGGCTGAAATATATACATTAAAGTGTACAAGCCTGGAGGACAGAAATGGCTGCACATCGCACCCATAGTTGACATGAAAGTTAGTCAAGCTGGTACTATGACAGTGGGGTTGCAGGGCTATTCTGAGGTCCCCCCTCCTCTGTTGGCGCTTGCTTTGCAGGGTTGGCGGTTGCTGACCAACACAATGTTGGTTTAATGTAGGGACTCATGTGGGTCAGAAGACCTGCACGCGGTACATGAGGCAATATGGTTTGATCAAATTATGTACCAACATTCTGGTGTGAGGTGTGAGGTGCAGCAGCTCTTTTTTCTCTAGTTTTATACTTTTAAGTGTGCTGTTGTCCTCACTTAATACTCAACTTAGATATACTGATGGAAGCTTTGATCTCCTTGCCAGAGCTTCTTCTTAGGTCTGATCAAAGACCCGGTCCTCAGCAGCAAGTCTCAACCAGTGTTGACAGCAACATTGTCAAGCAAGACTGAGCACAGTAAGTGTGTACTTTAACTTCTATCAGCCATTAAGTAGTTCATTACCACTTTCTATTATTTTATTCGCCTTGCTAATAGAAATTGGGCTTCAATCTGGTTTGGCAGGAACAAAAAGAAAGCAAGGTCATTTTTTTTTCCAATGAAAAGTGACAGCAATACACTAAGTACATGCTGGTACTATACTGTGCTTTTGTAAAGGGCATATGATGCAATGGGTATTTGTCAACTTCTGTTTTCTCTAGAATGATATTTTGTATTAGTCAATGATTTATCTTCCTGGTGACATATTTATATGGAAACTGATAAGCGTAAGATGAATTTCTTGTTCATTGCTTCTTGTGAACTACTATCACTGAGTGTGCTATAAGGGGGGTGATATGCAAGAACCCGTACTCACACCCTTATAAAGCTACAATAATGTTGCATGATAAATAAAGTATGGTACTGTGTTGTTGTTGCTATTGAATCTCCAGTCCTGGCACCCCCTGACATCTTATATGGTAGCTGAAACCATTAATTTAGTAGTGTCGCCATTCTTGTTTTAGTTGATGGTGGATGACCAAGGTCTAATGACCAAGGTGGCGCCTCGCCTGCTAAAAAGGAAGGTCAACCTCTTCTTAAAGTCAGATCTATAACAGGTCACTCTAGTCAGCAATCTAACTAGCCACAAGTCTTACAACTCCAGTGTTGTGCTCCAGCTTTAAAGGCAAAGCTCCAACATAGAGAGCCTATAAGAACTTAAAGGGGTTGTCCAGCAAGCTAAAGTCTTCTGCTTGCCAGCACTGAAACTTTTTCATCTAACCTTGCTCCCCCAGGGGTCCTCCTTTGAAGTCTTTGGATCCCCCCACTGAACCTTCTGGCTGCTACTTTTGAGATAATCTTGTCTTGGCAGTCACAGCCTTCTCAGCCAATCATTATCCAGCTTCTATGCAGCTGTAGAACTATAGTAAAAAATATAAATGGCTGAAATACTCCTTTAAAGAATACTTAATTCCTTAGAGAAAACACCAAATCCAACCTTGTATTGTCCCAAAAATAATTCTTAAAGGGAACCTGTCACCCCCCGTGCCGGGGTGACAGGCTCCCGACCCCCGCTACAGCCCCCTATACTCACCTGATCCCGCCGGGTCCCGCTTCTGGATCTGGTCGGGTCACGGAGATCTCAGCCGCTGCAGCCCGGCGCGCGCACTGAGAGATGAGTCCAACGCTCATAGAGAATGACGGAGCGCTGGACTCTCCTGTCATTCTCTATGAGGGTTGGACTGATCTCTCAGCGCGCGCCGGGCTGCAGCTGCTGAGATCTCCGTGACCCGACCAGATCCAGAAGCGGGACCTGGCGGGATCAGGTAAGTATAGGGGGCTGTAGCGGGGGGTCGGGAGCCTGTCACCCCGACACGGGGGGTGACAGGTTCCCTTTAAGGCTTAAGAATAACTTAAATTCATCTTTAACTTAACCCCTTAAGGGCCAGGACAATTTTTGTTTTTGCACTTCTGTTTTTTCCTCCTCATGTTTAAAGGGCCATAGCACTTGAATTTTTTCCCCACAGAGTCATATGAGCCGTTATTGTATGTAACACCTATTGTACTTTGCAGTGGCAGACTTTTCCAACTAAAATATGGTGCAAAACTAAAACAAGGATGGGGCTTGCTTCTATATGTCTTTTGCCCTGTGGTATAACTGACATGTTATCAATCTTCCTCAAAGGCTTGTGCTTATTGAATGGACTGTTTTTTCACACATGCTGAGCACCACCGCTGTGCAGACACCACACTGAGGATACTCATTGTCCGGAGATCACAATGCTCCCCGTCACATCAGGTCACTCAGCCTATACAACACGCAAGAACATCAAGGTTTTCAGATAGTGCCAACACATCTATATGCTTGACAATAAACTTATATAACTTTTATTTTATTTGACTGCTTAAAGTGTGTAAAAAAATAAATAAAAAGTATTTAAAATTGCTCTATTCTAATGTTTATAAAAAAAATTTTGTCTATGGGGCTATTGGAGGCATCATTTTTTGTGCCACAATCTGTAGTTTTTATTGGTACAATGTTTACTTGTGATGTGGATGTGATAAAAAAAATCAGCAATTATTCGCTTTGGTAGGTTTTCACGCTTGGGCCATTTACCAAGTGAGATCAGAAATGTAATAATTTAATAGTTTACCAAGTTCCACATGTGGCGATAGTAAATATGCTTATGTTTTTACTTATTTATTTAATAAAAAAATAAAAAAAATTTTTCTTTACAATAATTTGTAGTCTCCCTAGGGGACCCCTATGAGCAATGCACTGATTGCTTATAGGGATTAATGCAATACATATGAACTGCATTTATTTATTCTATCTGTAGTTAATTACTATGTTTTGAAGGCAGCCTCTAGTTATTGGCGAGCCAGTTATGAGGTATCAGCTTTTCATTATCGCAGGGATGTACAAATGGCACCACATGCAAAATGTTAATTTGGGTGTATGCTACCTGCACATGTGAGGGCCATAGTGGTGAGATCGTTATTACCTTTGAGCTGGGAATACTCATACTATCAACTCAAGTCTTCCTTCACTACTGGTTGGTCACGTTTCATTACATGTACAACAATAATTTTACATAACCAAAAAGTTTACTCCCAGCCGTTTTCTGGAATTTCTTCATTTCTGTGTCTTTGAATATGTAATAAAATGTAAGTGACCAATCAGGTCCAGTGGTTGATATGTTTTCAAAACTGGATTCCACCAAGTCTTGTCACTACATGTCCCCTACATACATCTACAGTAAGTGAACCAATGTTGTGGTTATGGAGTTACTTGTCTCATATGACTTTGTCCCCTTGTAGGTTTGAATCAAAGTATTTGATAAGCACATAGTCTAATATATACAACATATACATCCATATAATACTAATATGTATATGTATACTAATAAAGTATAAAGGCCAGAATCACTAGATTAACTAGAATAGAGAGGAGAAGCAAAGGGAACAAACTTTGCTACGAATCAATAGATTTCAATCAATAGATTTCATTTTCACATTGTGAAGACTGCCACATTTATTATGCGGAATGCAACATATATACGAAACATATATAATATATACTCCATGACAGGGCTGGTGAGTCAAGAAACTTCAAAGCTTTAATCTAAGGGATGCAGGACCCAAACCGAGGAATTAAATAAAGTAACAGCAGCTTCTAGGAATCTCGACTTTCACACAACCTTTCTGACCTTTCAAGTTGAGTTTCTAAAAGGATTACCTCCTCGCATCCAGAACCATTTATAGAGTGCAGACCTCTTTGTGTGTATTAATATGTGAATATACATGTGGATTTCACCTTTCACCAGACAGTGGATGTAATGTCATTTCTGCATCATGTACCATTATTTTCTCTGCTGTATTTTTTTTAATGTTTTTTACAAAAACATATTTTTTTCAGGGATTTTCTCATCTGTCTTTGTTTCATTATGGTTCAAATGTGTTAAATGGCAACATCCTACATAGCATTCAAAAAAAAAAAAGGAGCAGCAACTCACCTGTAATCTTTAGATGAATAAATGCTTTATTCCATGCAAATTCCTCCACACAATAAAATGGAACATACTGTGGCGTAACTACCGCCGTAGCCGCCGCATCAGGGCCCCCAGAGGTGACATAGCCTGCAGCACCCAGCGGCACCCAATATATAAGAGAGACTACACATAGGGGGCTATATATAAGGGGCATTACACAGAGGGGGCATTTATAAGTGAACTACACAGAGGATAGGGTATACACAGAGGGGGACCATCTTAAAGGGGGACTAAACAGGGGTGCGTATACAATAGGGGATGCATAGTGGGGGACATCTTCTATAGTGGACTACAGAGAGGGGCCATCTATAAGGGGGGCTACAGAGAGGGGGGCCATATACTATAGGGGATGCACAGAGGAGGTCATCTACTATAGGGGGACTACACAGAGGGGGGGCTCTCTAGGAAATGCACATGGGGCCATCTATATGGAAGACTGAACAAGCGGCCATCTATAAGGAGGCTACACAAAGGGGGCATATACTATAAGGGGATCACATAGTTTTAGGGCTACCCACTAAATTAGGGTGTAAAGGGGCCAATACAAATGTGCAGTTTGTAGAGAGATGAGGATGGTGCCAGAGTGAGGAGCCTAATATGTTTGTCTGGTAGATTCCGTGGATTCATGGCTCAGAGAAGTTCTCATAATGACCCACTGTAAACGCTTTTTACACCTGGTTTACAGACGTATTTTGCTTTTATTTTACTGTGTGTGAACATAGCCTTATAGGGGGACTATTTTAATGGTGCTCCTAACATTGCACGGGAACGGCGCAGAGGAGGAAGGTAAGAGACATTCCTTCCTCCTTACCTCCCCGTGCTTAAGAGGGGGCTATCAGCAGGTTAGATTCATCTAACCTGCTGATAGTTCCCCTTTAACTCCTTAAAGACCCATGCCGTACCGATACGTCATGGACTCCAGTACGTCACGGTACTCGGGCCCTTTGACGGAGTGCCGTGGGCCACGATGGGGGGAGGGGGAGGATAGCTGCTATAATACATAGCAGGCCATCTCTCCCTGTCGGCACAGGGGGTGATTTACACCCCCGTGCCGATAATCGCTGCTATTGGCTGATCAGTTCAGATCAGCCAATAACAGTCATTTTTTGTTTTCCGGGTCATTGGTGACCTGGAAAGCAATGGTGATTGGTGCTGTCTGAGACAGCACCAATAGCCATTACTGTTATATGTACAAGTGGCCACGGTGTCACTGTCCTGATCGCTGTGATTGGCCGGCCAGCCGATCACGGCGATAAGTGGGAAAAAAAGTGTATTACCTGGTGTAGAATCTGCTTGGGTTTTGGGGTGCCGTATTAATTGATCAAGGACAACTAGATCTTTAAGGGGTTTATTACAAAGAGGATAACATAAATATCTACAAAGGGGAGACTAACTAAGGGATAGGAATATAAGGGAAGGGAGAGGGTGGTAGGAAGGGATGGTGGGAGATAGGAAGTGCCTAACTATTCATCTGTGTGCAACCTTATATACCACTCACACAAACACTCATAGCCCACACATGGCCCGTCCCTGGAACACCTCCAAATACTGTCTCAGCCAATCATCACAGTTCCTTTATGTTTTAAAGACAATGATGCAGAGGTAAACATGTTCCTCTAGGTGGCGTCATTTGGGTAAAGTAAGGTCCTTGTCCTTTGGATGACTCTTTTGGGCGTGCTATGCCCATCCACAGGTGACGCTGATAAGGAGGCTTTGAAGTAGCCGCAGGGGCTGGTTTATGGCTTCACGACAGCAGGAAAGCTGTCCTGCTGTTTGCCTCCAGTGTTTTCACTTAAATGCAAGGCTTGTCCAGCATTGTCCAGCATTTATGACTCTCCATTTCATTGTCTTTGGAAGGACCTTCATTTAAATAGGCTCAGTCCATTCATTCATCTTCTTTTTGCCTTCTGCCACCTGAGACCATGAAACTGTATCAGATTTATACAGGGTGTGGTCCATGTTGGTTCCAACATACGCCCCTTTGTGCCTGAATGGCACACAAACAATTGGACCACAACCAGAATGAAGTATATATTTTGTTTGCGCAATCATCTCCATGATCCGAAAACAGTCCTTTATTTTCAGGCTCTGGTCTTCCTCTAGGTCTTCTGCAGCAGCGGTAACACCTTCAAAGGGTCTGGGCATAAATGGTCACACCATTCATTCATCCACATTCAGACTGCTATCGAACTACTTCATACATAATACATACATTATATCCAACATCTGTCTAACATATTCCTCTATACATACACATTTGTTTGTGTAAACATACAGTGGCAAATATTTAACATAGTTGTTCATACTTCATAATCAAGCAAAAATTATTAACACTGCAATGTATACGACACAAATGTCGAGTTAACATGATACCAATGATTATGATCAATTTCCTAATTCCCTAAAAAGTTGGATTTAAAATCATAGGTTGTTAAAATTCTGTATATTATAACTCAAACTGAACGTCCATAAAACAGAACTCAGTATGGTATTTACCAGGTGATCTCTCTTCACGATTATTAGTTAAAATAGTATTTTTTCAGTTGGTAGTAGAAGATCCTGAAGACATCCATTTTCACAGGCAGAAAGGTAAATTTGACCACCATCACAGATGGCTCACATTCACATCCAGGAACCATCACTTGCCAATTTGTTTTTGCTTCACCAAGGATCCTGGGAATAAAGAACAAGAGTAGATTCTTAGCAGTATAATGTGAAAACATTTTCTATATATCAATATAGATATAATTGAGTGTTTCAATAAAGGGGATAACTAAGCTGGACTCCTCCTCTCTAGAAGTGACTTACAGAGAGGGAAAATATTTAAGTAAATATCTTTTTGCGCAAAAGCATTTTAACTTTTACCAGCTTGGACTATTTGACGCCCCTTTTGGTACCAAAAGAAAAATGGTACCAAACAAAGGAAGTAATAACAAAAATCCAAAAAGTATTAAAATAAAATAAAAATTAAGACAAAAAGTTAGAAAAAGAAAAATATCAAAACAATGAATACAACTGTTTCATAAAAAAAGAAAAATATAAGCTTAAGTAAAATAATAATAGAAAAAAAACAATATTCCTGAACACTAGGAACAAACAGAAGAAAAAAAAAATAATTACTGTGCCGACACACAATACATTGAACAGGACACAAACAGACAAACATAAAACAATTAGGGGAAACTCAACTTTTATCTGCCCCATGATGCATCTTTGGGCAGCTTCTAATTAAAGGTGGTTTAGCTGGTTCTATAGAATTCATACTACGACTTCACATTTTAATAGTCACTGCTGGTATCCAATTCATGTGTCCAGCTGTTGCATGCACCTATTGGATAAGATATACACAACAAAGAAAAGAAAACACCAACACATTTACAGAAATAGATATTAGGTTAACACAATATCTATTCATCACAATGGGATGTTAAGTTGTTTAATTGTTTGCAAACAATTACTAAAATGTTATGTTTGAGCTCAATGATACCACGTGGATTTCTATTGACAAATTTGCCAAATATAAAAAGTTCCTTCATTTTGAATAAAAAAACAGTTTACTTTGTTGATACAAGAGTCAGAGTTTATAACCTGTTAAATAAAAACATAAATGTTAGTCTCTTCGTTCTTACATCACACGACTAATGGCCTCCAGTCTAAAAAGAAAACACAAATAGAATTAGAATAGAGAAATTTACATCATAAACAAACACAGCCATGTCCATTACCAATCCGCCACTACGTTCAGGTATATCACAATATGCACAAAGGTTCCCCATATCTAGTAACCTGTACTGGCACATTGTGCTGTACTGTTAAGCAACATGGGGAAGGCAATCTGAGACCAACTCCAGAATAGCCAGAGTGGTAACTTTGCCCACAAATTGTACACTGGGATATTAACACCTTCCTTTTGTTCTTTACAACAAGATGGATTTTGCTGTTTCTTTGTCTCTCCTTTGTGTATATTGGGACCCTGCACTGTTTGTGACTCTGGTGCAGGTATAACAGGGTCAGCCTCCATGTTAGCCGTCTCCTCAGATGTCACAGGATCAGCCTCCATGTTAGCCGTCTCCTCACATGTCACAGGATCAGCCTCCATGTTAGCCGTCTCCTCACATGTCACAGGATCAGCCTCCATGTTAGCCGTCTCCTCACATGTCACAGGATCAGCCTCCATGTTAGCCGTCTCCTCACATGTCACAGGATCAGCCTCCATGTTAGCCGTCTCCTCAGATGTCACAGGATCAGCCTCCATGTTAGCCGTCTCCTCACATGTCACAGGATCAGCCTCCATGTTAGCCGTCTCCTCAGATGTCACAGGATCAGCCTCCATGTTAGCCGTCTCCTCACATGTCACAGGATCAGCCTCCATGTTAGCCGTCTCCTCACATGTCACAGGATCAGCCTCCATGTTAGCCGTCTCCTCACATGTCTCTGTGAACTCTTGGAGATGGGTGGAAATTTCCTCCTCAGACTGGACACTATCAATCTCCTGCTGCAGTGAATGGACTTCTGGCTCAGGATATATATAAGGTGCATTACAGAACCGTTTAATATGCCCTGGCCTGCCACATCTGTAGCAATATCTAACGTACCGTCTCCTCCTAGGTCTGTACACCGTAGATATATTTTCTGATGTCTCATAACTGTCTCTAGAATCTTCACACCAGTCCCTAAGTATGTTAATAAATCTCTCATAAGAGCTAGTTTTCCTTAGAGCAATCCTTGTAGTGTAATCTACATTGCAACGATTTGCCATTGAATATAGGAAACTAGCATCATCCTGGGACATGTCTGGACAATTGTAAACAGACTTATATAGGGTGAGATGATTGTTACAGAACAGTATTGGATCATCATGCTGCCTGAACCTGGACTTTCTAAGGGCATTCTCACCCCTAGTGTCTCGCCCACCCAGGATGCGCTTCAGTTCCTTCCTCCTTAATTCTTCACCTCTACAATGGTCACCCATATCTGCCAGTGATAACTGTGCTGCAAGTGGCCCTGGCAGCCAGGCTTGGAGCAGAGACCAGGCATCTCTGTTACTTAACCGATATTGTGTCACTACAGCTTCAAATCGATTAGACAAAGTTATTGGTGACTCACTGGTATTACATTGTCCAAGAACTTTACACAGCTGCAGCCTGTTCTGGATGGTGAGAGCTGGAGGGCTACCAGATACAGCCACAGTGTCCATTGCACCACCCCCATCCATAGTTGAGACTGTGCAAACATTCGCTGCTTCACACCTACAGTTGTGTGAAGACAAGGACAGGATATGCTGCTCCTTGTTAAACAGCTGGGATTTCGCTTCAGACAACTGCCCCTCTAATTTAGCGATCATCCTCTCCATTTGGCTGATCTTGCTCTCTAGAGATATCACATGGGCCTTGTCTGAGCCAGCCTTCAGCTCATATCTCTCCACCAACTCCACCAGCCCATTGTTCCTCTCTGTTACATCATCTATCTCAGCTTTTAGATTTTCAAACTCCTTGCTTCACCCTGTAGCAATTTTAACCACAGACTCAGTTACCCTTTCTATACTCTCTGCCATTTGCTTCCGTTCATTCTGACACTTGGCCTCCTTCTCTTCAGCTATTTCCTTTACCTTAACCAGCAATGCAACCTCGTTACTTAATTTCAATTTCTTTAATTTCTTTCCAAACATTTTACCATCAATCTTACCATTGTATACCTGGCACTGTGCTAACAATGCCCTAAGCTGATCCCCCAGAGATTCATCTGCACATATCTGATAGTTAGCAGAAGAATACTTCTTAACATATTTTTCCACAAGTTCCATATTAATAAAACGGTGAAACCAAACCTGACAAACCTAAAAAACAAACAACAACTAGCAATACCGCAACAACAGCAGAACTGGGCCTCGCCAAACCAGTATCTTCCTAGTATACAAGACTCACAACATACACATCCAACCTACACATCGAGAAACACTTCTATACGCACAATATCCACAACACTCCCTCCACTACTCTAGCTACTATCCAGCAATACACAACCTGATTCACAATTACACTAAGCTTGCTAGACTCTTAACATGAATAACTTAAAAGAAACTTTACACTTACCAAAACTTTGTTGTATCCACGATCCAGAGTCCTCGATTCCTTGATCTATTGCCTCTTCAGATATATCGATCAGAGCAGACTCGTTTCTTAGGATTCTCTGTGGAATTTTAAGTCACCACAGTCCCATCTGGGGTGCCAAATGTAGAATCTGCTTGGGTTTTGGGGTGCCGTATTAATTGATCAAGGACAACTAGATCTTTAAGGGGTTTATTACAAAGAGGATAACATAAATATCTACAAAGGGGAGACTAACTAAGGGATAGGAATATAAGGGAAGGGAGAGGGTGGTAGGAAGGGATGGTGGGAGATAGGAAGTGCCTAACTGTTCATCTGTGTGCAACCTTATATACCACTCACACAAACACTCATAGCCCACACATGGCCCGTCCCTGGAACACCTCCAAATACTGTCTCAGCCAATCATCACAGTTCCTTTATGTTTTAAAGACAATGATGCAGAGGTAAACATGTTCCTCTAGGTGGCGTCCTTTGGGTAAAGTAAGGTCCTTGTCCTTTGGATGACTCTTTTGGGCGTGCTATGCCCATCCACAGGTGACGCTGATAAGGAGGCTTTGAAGTAGCCGCAGGGGCTGGTTTATGGCTTCACGACAGCAGGAAAGCTGTCCTGCTGTTTGCCTCCAGTGTTTTCACTTAAATGCAAGGCTTGTCCAGCATTGTCCAGCATTTATGACTCTCCATTTCATTGTCTTTGGAAGGACCTTCATTTAAATAGGCTCAGTCCATTCATTCATCTTCTTTTTGCCTTCTGCCACCTGAGACCATGAAACTGTATCAGATTTATACAGGGTGTGGTCCATGTTGGTTCCAACACCTGGCTCTAAACACCTCAGCTATGTAGCTGAGGTTTTCCGAGCAGGTGTTTGGGGTGTATGTGCCCATACTCACCTGATCCAGTCTTCCGGAGCGATGACTTCCGGGTCCCACGTCGTCCTCTTCTTTTTGTCAACTGTCTTCGCCTTTTTTAGGCTCCCGTCGTCTATCTTCGGCTTTTTCCGGCTTTTTCCATTCTACTGCCCCCTAATGGCTGATTAGTGTATATAATACACTTATCAGTAGCTTTAGGGTTGGCAGGTAGTGCTTTTTTTTTTTAACGCGCCCTACTGCCGCTGAGTGCTGATCATCATCGCTCATGTCGTCTGCCTCATGAGGGTTTTTTGCCTTTCTCTGGATCAACACAGGTTGAATTTGATGGATTCCTGTCCTTTTCAACTTTATAAATTAATAATTGGCATATTACCCATAAATAAATTAAAATGGTCCCTTTTCCCCAACTAAATAGGTATGGCCGCCATTCTTATTAGAGGCTTGCCTTGTTGCATTTACAAAGCCCCTGTGCTGCCAGGACAGTGGAAACCACCCACAAGTGACCCCATTCTGGAAACTAAACCCCATAAGGAATCTAACAAGGGGTGCAGACCCCACCCTTCACTCGCAATATGAATGAGAACAAAAATTCTGCATAGAGTGGTTGTGTAACATTATATATATTGGTTTTATTGAACTAGTTGCATGTAAATACCCATATATATAGATATATAGATATTATATAAGCCCATTGTTTATTTTGTGTATCTAGAGTCCTAATATTGACTTATGTTTTTACTGTATTCCTTGAAGATGGCAATAAAACAATTTAGATATCCAGCTGTGTATTTTACTGTAAATCTGCTGAAGAAATTGCTCTTTGCATCACTTTACTCACATGGCTGATAACTAATAAAAGAGTAGATTTTAAAAATTGTGAAACTGGTGTTCCCATAATTATGCTATAAATGTCTGATAAATGGGAGTCCCATCGCCATCCAATTTTATAGAAGTTACAAAAATAGCCAAGTACGCTGAACACTAGGTGGCATGGGGGTTGAGGGACTCCCATCGGTGTGGGTCTAAGAGCATAGATACCCATCTATCAGACGTTTATAACAAATCAGTCATGTAAGAGGTAGATTTACTTTCAAATTTGCCTTTTATAATTTTAGGGGCCTGGAACAGGCCTGGGCTGGGAGGAGCACAGAGAGGGTCCGCATTAGGGCACTGGAAAAGGCCTGGGCTGGGAAGGGTGCTGGCAGGGTCTGTGTTAGAGGGCTTCGGAGGGGCTGAGAAGGGGATCGGGAGAGTCTGTGTTAGGAGAATGGGACATGCCTGGGCTTGAAAGGGCGCCACAGGGGGGTCCACATTATAGCAAAGGACAGGTAAATTGGCATGGGTAATTGGGTTAGGGTGGACAGGCTCCCTCATGGTGAGTTCACCTTGACGTGGTGTGGGAGCTTGCGTGATCCATTGAGATAAGCTGGTGGGAGTAATACTGTTGTTATAACTTTCAAAATCTAAATCAACAGTAGATGTGAAATAAAGCAAGTTTGCAATATACATTTATTTATTTATTTATTTTGTTGTTATCATGCTGTAAAACAAAGCTGAACTTACCAGAAATACAGGTCCAGGCTCCTGAAGGCAGATTTTCTGACTTGTGCTGATTGAAAAAAACAGACTAAGCACAGGAATTCCGGCCAGTATAGAGAGTCACAACTCATTGTGTCTATCAATCACATGACTGCCTTCTCTCCGTGAGCGCTCAGATGGTCTGGGATACACAGGACTTCCTGTTTTTTTGAGAAAAAAAAGAGTTAGAAAACAGGAAGTGCCGTGTTTTCCATGGTAACTAAAAAAAAAAAAAAAAAAAGAATGTAAATTGCTAACTTTTTTTATATCCCATCTACTGATTATTTAGATTTTAAAAGTTATAACGACGGTGACACTTTAAGCCCTTACTTTTTTACCTGAATTGCTCCTCTGATTGTCACCCCGGCCTTGATCAGTACTGATAAGGAGTCTCCTTTTCCTCCAAGATCAGACCTGCAGCAAGGTTGGGCCTGCTGGAATCTAGTAGATGAAGGTTATGGAGCTGGCTGGATACAGAACTCTAATCTAATGGCTGGCTGGCTACATGGTGCTGTCTGAACTATACTGTGTCTATAACCAATGTCTTACTATGATGTGAAGTGCAGGGAGGGTGGTGTGCTAGGGAAAACCAGCCATCAAGCTGTTCATGGATTGGCCCAACTGGCATTTGCCTGACTTGCCAGATGGGCAGTCTGGCCCTGCTGACAAATAATAGCATGCTTCAGGTCTTCATCTGTATTCTTATTCTCTTAATCTTGAAATGTTTACCTGTCCTCAGAAAATACAAATCTTAATTTCAGGACATTAAAGTAGACAATCTATGAGAGGTAATGAGAATTGTTGACATGATGAAGGTGGTGCCAAGCTTATTTGCAATGAGCAATTAGATTTATATAGGAGCAAGACGTTAAGATGAAAAGTACAATTGGCAAGCAGTCAAGGAATGAGATCATGCAGGGTAAACTCCGTGGAATTCCGTCGGCTGTACACGTGCATGGCCGCGCGCCTTTCCGCCGGCTCCATAGACACCATTCTATGGGCCGACTGATTCCGCATTCCGCCGAAAGAATTGACATGTCATGGTGTCCATGGAGCCGGTGGAAAGGCGCGCGTCCGTGAGTGCGTTCAGCCGACGGAATTCCACAGAGTTTATCCGGGAGAATTCCTCAATGTGAACCAACCCTAACTTGGATCACTTTAAAGCAACTGTTTTTGCCGAAAGAATTGACATGTCATGGTGTCCATGGAGCCGGTGGAAAGGCGCGCGTCCGTGAGTGCGTACAGCCGACGGAATTCCACAGAGTTTATCCTCGAGAATTCCTCAATGTGAACCCACCCTAACTTGGATCACTTTAAAGCAACTGTTTTTTGTGCCCTAAATCTCCAACAGCTTCTAAAAAATCCATCTACTATTGTGGTCTTCAGTATCACCGGTGTGTCTTTTGCACTGGTATGTATTCACTCCTCATATCACTCCTCCTCACATCTGTAATAAATGATCCACATTTAGTCGTCTTCTCCAAAGACTTTTATTTCTTTTCAGTTTTTTCTTTCACATGGAATCTTCCATAAACCATTGCTGTGTGTTCAGACACTGAAGTAGCTGGTGTCTTTGGAGAAGACGGCTAAACATGAGTGGATCATTTATTACAGATGCTCACACAAAACGTTGTTTGTTGATATCAGTATCACTCTAACTTGGAACACTCTAGTATTTATCACCCCTCTGTCCTACTTCAGGGGTAATTTGTTTCCTATGAAATTGTCTCTAGGGTAGAGATGTCTGAAATAGGAAATTAGATTGTGAGTCCCAACAGGCACAGGGATTCATGAGAATAATGAATTTGTTGGCAATATAAATAAAATTCCTTACTCATTTTTTAAATACTTGCCATATGGTCCCCCTTTTTCCTATTCATCTTTTCCCATTTTGTTCCTTCTCCTTTCTCTGCCAATTGGAAAAAATCCCTTACCATACCCACTTGTCACACAGGAATCACACTTTTCTTTCATTTGTAATCTTTTCGATTGTAACTGCAGTATATGCGATACTGCAGATTGTAACTGCAGCCTTGCCATCCAGCACTGGTATCCTGTGCCTGGATCATGGGAGCTTGGCTACCAGCATGACAGCTGGGCCCCAGTATCACTTGTCAGGTCTGGAGAATCCTCTGTCCTTAGCAGTTTAATTGTATAGGGCTGCTGATGTGTTAACCCTTGCTGCCACCGTCATTATTTGGTTGTGGCATGTAAGAGACTTGTGAGGCTGTTTCAACCCATAAGAAGCCTGGCAATAGGATGGTTAGATGCCAATGGGTTTTCAAGGCCCCCATGATTGTGTCTGCATACAGCAACGACAGAGGCACAGCTGCATATATTGCCTGGCAGCATAATACATACAAGCAATCGGATGACTGCTTGTGAAAGTCACCTAAGTGGACTAGTTAAAAAATAAAAAAATATTTATTAAAATAACATTTTAAAAAATCATCCCCCCCAAAAACTAATTACTGAAAAAAATAATATTGTCACATCCGTAAAAAACAGAACTATTAAATTGAATTGCTATTTATCCTGCCCTGTGAATGTTTTAAAAAAAATAATGTGAGTATTTAATGAAAAAATTATAGCAATAAAAACTACAAGATTTTCTCTAACCCCTTCCCATCAACAATCTGTATATATACATTCCTACTGCACATACCCCATGCAGTAAGAATGTATATATACGTTCCTGACTGAGGGGCTTACTGATGTGTGCGGGACCGCTGCAGTGAGAGCGCTTCCGCACACATCAGTGAGTATGGGGCCGGAGGTAATGAAAAGCAGCAGCGATCCCGCAGCTGTGCCTCATTGACCCCTTAAACGCTGTGATCTATAGGGATTGCAGTGTTTAATGTACTCAGTTACAGAACAAGCTTACAAGCGGGGATAAATCACTTACCTTAGTCCTATCGGATCGGCGATCCATGTATAGAGTCTGCTCTCAGGCAGGCTCTATACATAGATCGCCCATAACACTGATCTATGCTATGCTATGGCACAGCATAGATCAGTACATGCAATCTATTGATTGCATGTTTTACAGTGAAAAAAAAAAAAGTTTTTAAAAGTATAAAAAAAAAAATTATAAACCCCCCTCCCAATAAAAGCTTAAAATACCCCCTTGCCCATTATAAAAATAAAAATATAAAAAAAAAAAAAATAAACATATTATATATCGTAGCATGCGGAAATGTCCGATCTATTAAGATATTACATTATTGTTCCCGCACCGTGAATGGAGTAAACGGGGAAAAA
Source organism: Dendropsophus ebraccatus (assembly GCF_027789765.1). Lineage (NCBI taxonomy): Eukaryota > Metazoa > Chordata > Amphibia > Anura > Hylidae > Dendropsophus > Dendropsophus ebraccatus. The sequence continues at coordinate 83,731,835 of NC_091462.1, forward strand.
AAAAACAAACACCAGGATTGGTGATTTTAATAAATTATCTAAAAAAATAATTATTTTTGGCTGGAAGTGGGAGAATATAAAAAGGAAGGCATATTTACTTGTCCCTGTGTCCCGCTCCTGGACCCCAGCCGGCAGTCTTTATTGCTCCCCTGCAGCCACGTCACGACCTGGCTGACGAATTTCCCGCACTCACTGATTGGCTGAGCGGGCTAAATCCCACCCATCAAGACGAGATGTACCTCAAAGCCAGGAGAAGATGACTTCTCCTATAATGGTTGATTTCATTATTAATTTTAACAATAGTCAGATGTGAGAGCTGAAGAAGAGGATGCTGGATCACAGCAGCAGTGCACTAGTTAAGTGTGCAGCTGATGTGTGTTTGGAAAACTAACAAAAAGGTTTAAAATATATTGTTGTGGGGCACAGATCACAAGCAGCAGTGTATACTTACGTACTTACATCCACGCTGCTTGTGATCCAGAATGTGATCCGTCAGCAGGCAGGGCCTGATGATACAGCTGGCGGCTGGAAGATAGTAGACCTAGATACTGGATCACAAGCTGCGCGGATGTAAGTATACACTGCTGCTTGTGATCTCTAAACTGACAGCACAGATATGTGCATACAGTATCAGTGCTGTGAGTTTCCCAGGCTGCACAAACGATACAAGGATCATTCGTGCAGCTCGGACCCCTTTATTTGTCGCGCCATGTAAAGGCACTGCTGATCGGTGCTCGTTTGCAATGTCCACGGCTGACAAATCTGTACATCCATAAGCAGGCCTGTATTTAGAGTTCATGCTGCCCTAGGCACTTTGCATGCTGAGGCGCCCCCCTCCCCCCTTTATACAGCTCTCAGGGTATGATGGGAGTTGTAGTTTCTGAGAGGACAACCCTGTAATAAATCACTGTATGCAGAGGCTCCTGGTGGCTGCAATCTGTGGGTGACAACCATCAGCCCTGAAGGTCCAGCAATACATCTGTCTACAGCGGCAGCTACTGTACTACAACTCCCAGCATATCGTGAGGGCTGCAGACTGTCAGCACATGCTGGGAGTTGTAGTGCCAGCAGCCATTATAGTTGGTTCCAATACACTGGATGCTTTGTGGCATATAAGAATACAGAGATCTGTGGGGGCTCAGTGTATGGAAGTTACCCCAGAACATCACTAATAGGGGATAGGGGGAGATGTTTTTGTTCTATCCCCTATTAGTGTTGTTCTGGGGTCACTTCCCTGCACTGAGCCCCCACAGATCTATGTATTCTTATATGCCACAAAGCATCAAGTGTAAAATGCACCTAGGACCCAACTACAACAGCTGCAGGCACTACAACTCCCAGCATTTACTGACAGTTTGCAGCCCTCATGATATGCTGGGAGTTGTAGTGCCTGCAGCTCTTGTAGTTGGGTCCAATACACTGGATGCTTTGTGGCATATAAGAATACATAGATCTGTGGGGGCTCAGTGCAGGGAAGTGACCCCAGAACATCACTAATAGGGGATAGAACAAAGACATCTTCCCCTATATCTTATTATTGATGTTCTGGGGTCACTTCCCTGCACTGAGCCCCCACAGATCTATGTATTCTGATCTCCCACAAAGCATCCAGTGTATAGGACCCAACTACAACAACTGCAGGCACTACAACTCCCAGCATATACTGAGGGCTGCAGACTGTTCTGGGAGTTGTAGTGCCTGCAGCTGTTGTAGTTGGGTCCTATACACTGGATGCTTTGTGGCATATAAGAATACATAGATCTGTGGGGGCTCAGTGTAGGGAAGTGACCCCAGAACATCAATAATAGGGAATAGGGGTAGATGTTTTTGTTCTATCCCCTATTAGTGCTGTTCTGGGGTCACTTCCCTACACTGAGCCCCCACAGAACCCTGTATTCTTATATTCCACAAAGCATCCAGTGTATAATGCACCTAGCACCCAACTACAACAGCTGCTGGCACTACAACTCCCAGCATGTACTGACAGTCTGCAGCCCTCAGGATATGCTGGGAGTTGTAGTGCCTGCAGCTCTTGTAGTTGGGTCCTAGTTTAAAAGTTAGCGCTAGTGTACTGTAGTGACCGCGGGGCTGTGTCAGTACACTACCGCAAACAATACACTCACCCATTTAGACCCCAATGGTACACAGGCTCTGCACGCTATAGAAGCGATTACAGTGCAGTTACTAATGACTCACAGGTGACGTCTTCTCGAATTGCCGTTGCTCACTTTTTGCTTTCTTCTCCATCTTGCGCAGCCATCGTGAAGACTTCTCTGACCACAACTCGTCTGCAGGCGGGCAGCTGGGGGTGACTGTGGCAGGAGGGCAGCAGCTGGGGTGACGGGGGGGGAGCAGCTAGGGGTGGCAGGGGGAAAAGCTGGGGGGGAGGGGGAGCATCTGGGGTGTCAGGGGGAGTAGATGGGGGCAGGAGGAGCAGCTGGGGGGGGCAAGGGAGCATCTGGGGGCAGGGGGAGCAGCAGGGGGCAGGGGAGAAGCTGGGGGGGCAGGGGAGCAGCTGGCAGGGGGGCAGAAGAGAAGCTGGGGGGTCGGGGAGAATCTGGAGGGGTGGGGGAGCATCTGGTGGCAGGGGAGCAGCTGGGGCGGGGGCAGTGGAGCATCTGGGGGGCAGGGGGAGCAGCAGGGGGAAGGGGAGAAGCTGGGGGGCAGGGAAGAAGCTGGGGGGCAGGGAAGAAGCTGGGGGGCAGGGGGAGCAGCTGGAAGCAGGGGAGCAGCTGGGGGGGCAGGGGAGAAGCTGGGGGGTTGGGGAGAAGTTGGAGGGGCAGGGGAGCAGCTGGGGGGGGGCAGGGGAGCATCTGGGGGGGCAAGGGGAGCAGCTGGGAGGGGCGGGGGAGCAGCTGGGGCGGGGGCAGGGGAGCATCTGGGGGCAGGGGGAGCAGCAGGGGGGAAGGGGAGAAGCTGGGGGCAGGGGGAGCAGCTGGGGGCAGGGGAGCAGCTGGGGGGCAGGGGAGAAGCTGGGGGTCGGGGAGAAGTTGGAGGGGCAGGGGAGCAGTTGGGGGGGCAGGGGAGCATCTGGGGAGCAGGGGGAGCAGCAGGGGGTAGGGGAGAAGCTGGGGGGTAGGGAAGAAGCTGGGGGGGGCAGGGGGAGCAGCTGGGGGGCAGGGGAGAAGCTGGGGGGCAGGGGGGACAGCTGGGAAGGCAGGGGAGAAGCTGGGGGGCCAGGGAGAAGCTGGAGGGGCAGGGGGAGCATCTGGGGGCAGGGAAGCAGCTGGGGGGGCAGCGAAGCAGCTGGGGGGGGGCAGGGGAGCATCTGGGGGGCAGGTGGAGCAGCTGGGGGGGCAGGGAAGAAGCTTAGGGGGCAGGGGGAGAAGCTGGGGGCAGGGGAACAGCTGGGGGGACAGGCAGGGGAAACATATGGGGGCAGGGGGAGAAGCTGGGGGGTAGGGAGAGAGGCTGGGGGGAAGAGGGAGCAGCAGGGGGGCAGCCTGGGCAGGTCCCCCCAAAGCAGCTTCGGGTCCAGGGTCAGGGGGTGCCGGGGTTCAGCTTCGGGTCCGGGGTGAGCTTCTTCCTGCACAGACTGCCACGATCACCGGCCGGAAGTTCACCCCTGCAGCCCCGCGGTGCCCGGACTTCTTTCCTGCTCGGCGCGATGATGTCACGTACGCTGCAGCAGGAGAGAAGTTCGGGACTGCGGGGCTGCAGGGGTGAGCTTCCGGCCGGTGATCGTGGCAGTCTGTGCAGGAAGAAGCTCACCCTGGAGCTTGCCTAGTGGCAAATACGGCCCTGTCCATAACGACCCTTAGATATCACTGTCTCTCTTTCTCATGAGAGAACAGAAGGACTGTTTAGCACTGTAAATGCCACTGCTCAGAGGCTGTGGATTATTAGCACAGGCTATTATTGGGTAGACCAGGGGTTCTCATTGTTTCAAACATATCCCATCCTATCACATCAAAGTACCCCCAAGGTCATAGCCAAATAAAGGGCAGCGTGAGCACAGTGTGAGTACCCCCATAGACAAGGCATCTAACTCTGGGATACAAGTACCACAGGGGAAAAACAGTGTGTAGATGTTGGCCCAATTTTAATGCTGACAGTACTCCAATGCCATCATTCTGTTCCACCCAGGAGGCCAGCTGGAGGCTGGAGCAGGTTATGGATGTCACTGTCAGCTTATACAATGCATCTGGGAGCTGAACACCAATCCTGGTGGTATACTGGTCTACTCTTAATCTTCATCTCTATTTTGTTTCTGGTTTATTCCCAGTCGTCTCCAGATCCTTGTTCCTGGTCTTTAATCCAGCCTGTGGCTCAGCCCTGTGTTCACAATCCTGCGACCATGATTCACATTCCTATGCTATAACCATAATCCATGTAACTGGGCGGTAAGTCAACTCTCAGTAGAGAAGCTTGTAAATTGATTCAGTCTTCCGTCATACACAGTGGTAGGCCTGGGCACCAGGATCACATGCCCTATGACTTTTTTTACTCAGTGGCCCCAGGTGTTTCAGCTCCAGATCTAGCCACATCCAAAGGAAATGACTCCTTACCCAGGCATTTTCAATGACTAGCAATGAATGAACCAAGTAGTCATGGTTTACACGGTTAAGGAAGCTCAACTTAGTCATCACTATATCAAATGGTTTCACACTAAACAATCCCTTTTCTCGTTCATTCCCAGTCTCTTCTTAGTCGGCTCCAGATCCTTGTTCCCGGTCTGTTATCCTGCCTAGCCATGTTTTCTTGATTCTGATTTGGCTCTGTCTAACCATACTCCAGCCCTGCGTCCACTATCCTGTGACCATGATTCACGTTCCTATACTTTCCCATGATCCATGTTACAAATGGGAAAGCGTGTAAGATGATTGCACAGATTTATTTCTTTGGGTTCGGGTTCTACATAACTCCATTCACCCAACCCCTTCTCCCTTAGGTTCTTTCATTGTAATATTAATTCTGTGATTTTCATTGTGACACTTTACTTAGGCACCACTACATTACTGACTTTATATATAACCTTGTACCAGTACAATAATCTACATTTTTTTACCATTGTGTGAAATGTTTTAGCTTAGTATTAACCCAATGATTAAAAGTGATTCTTGTGTTTGAGGAACATTGCCCATAAAACAGGAACAGAAGCTTAGGAGTTTAGATAAAACAAAACCGGTCTTTATTACTTTATTACCGTATTACTTCTATCAAGAATGAATGTGAAAAGTTTCATTTTACTAGAAATGATAACAATGACCTTCCTGAAAGAACGCGGCTCACTAATCACAACATACTGTACATTACACACTGTAAGGGATGGCGACCCCCCCAAACCTCTTCTTGACAGTCAATGGTTGGTATCAACTAGTGCTCTAAACTCATGGTCAGCTTGATGTTACTTTTTTGTGTCCTTTTGATATACGGAAATACACTGGACTACAGATCCTATTAGCTGTTACTTAAAATGGTTGTCCAACGAAAATCTTTTTCTTTTAAATCAATGGTTTATATAGATTTGTATATTACTTCTATTTAAAAACATCAAGTCTTCCCATACTTATCAGCTGCTGTGTGACCTGCAGGAAATGTTATTTTCTTTTCAGTCTGACACAGTGCTCTCTGCTGCCATCTCTGTCCCAGGCAGGAACTGTCCAGAGCATTAGCAAATCCCCATAGAAAACCTTTCCTGTTTAGGACAGTTCCTGTCTCAGACAGGGATGGCAGCAGAGAGCACTGTGTCAGACTGAAAAGAATACACCCCTTCCTGCAGGACATGCAGCAACTGATAAGTATGTGATGAGATTTTCACTAGATAACCCCCTTTAATACCTTTAAAATCTGGAGGAGGAGTTGCAGAGGAAAAGACAGACCAACCTAGGACCTGGGAGACAGAGTTGTGTAGGAATCTGAGCTAAGAGCCAAATGACTAGGAGAAGGAGATTCTGGGTGTCCAATATACCATAAGAGAGACCTACACTTGGGGTCACAGACAAGAGACACAGATCAAGGTCTGGAAGCCCACTCAGCATCACCCCTCAGATCACCCAGAGTCCCAAGACTCACCCACAGAACACTATGCTACATCATAGAAGTTTTCGCCATACTGTATATGAGACCCCGTACCTGACTGCTGCAACCTCAAGATGGATACCGCTGTAACAAAAATTTGCTTCAATAAGGATTGACTAGATGTAGCTGGGACAGATCCTAGCAACAATGGTATCTCCTTGGATCGTGTTATTGCTGTAGCTATTTTAAATTGTTCATTCACTGCACTCACTTAGGAGGTGTTCACTAGCTATCACCTGCAATATTGGGGTGTGCTGATCATCTATTGTGGGTCGCAGTGATACGCGTTCAGTAAAAATGGTTTCACACTGTTTGACCCATCAGTGTCCTCCATGAATGTTTTTGTATTCAATTATTGTCTGGGGCGAGTACAAGAACAATCTTCTTTTCTGCACTGTAATTAGATGTATATTGCTACTAGATGGGTAAAACACATGTGATAAGAAGTACGGTCTTTTTCTAGATTTTGAATAAGTTTAGCAATAATTCATGATGTCCCCTCCTTAAAAAAGGTGTACCATTATAATATTGGAAGACGGCTTCTTTATATATCGGTTACTATATTGTAATCATTACTAGGGTTGATTCAGCAAACAAAAGTTCTTATCACTCTCCTACAAGTGTCAAAAGTTTACTCTGGATCATAATTATTACTGATGACTGCGATCTGTTCACTTCTTCATCTTTTGTCATACACAGTGGTAGGCCTGGGCGCCAGGATGACATGCCCTATGTCTTTTTACTCAGTGGCCCCAGGTGTTTCAATGCCAGGTCCATAGGAAATGACTCCTTACCCAGGCAGACTAGCAATCACTGAACCAAGAAGTCATGGTTTACACGGTTAAGGAAGTTATTATCAACTTAGTCATCATTATATCAGATGGTTTCTACATTAAAGGAGAAGTCCGGCGATAATTTTTATTAAAGTACTGTATTGCCCCCCAATAGTTATACAAATCCCCAATATACACTTATTACGGGAAATGCTTATAAAGTACTTTTTTCCCTGCACTTACTACTGCATCAAGGCTTCACTTCCTGGATAAAATAGTGATGTCACGACCCGACCCAACCCGACTCCCAACCTGACCGAAGTGCAGGGAAAAAAATCACTTTATAAGCATTTCCCGTAAGTGTATATTGGTGATGTGTATAGCTATTAGGGGGCAAAACAATACTTTCATAAAAATTTTTGCTGGACTTCTCTTTTAAACAATTCTGATTGCCCCATACTAAATGCACCCCCAATCAATCTAGCTGTACTATGATGCTAATTTATAGGGGTTGGTTTCACTTATAAGGTAGTGATAACTAGGACTACAATGATCTCTGTAGGCAAATGGTTACATTAGATGTGCATACATTATATTACAGTGTTGTGGTTTTTAGTTCTTTAACCCTTTCACGACCATGGGTCATTGATGCATTAATACTCAGGTTGTTTTAGGACATCAGCTTATGGGATCATAATGATCCCATAAGCTAATGTCCCTATGTCTGCCTCCTCTCCTCTGTCCCCTGCTGCTGTTACAATCTTGTGACAGCGGCAGGGGAGTAAGGGGAGAGGCTCACAGGCGCACGCCCCTCGCGCCCAGCCTTCCCTCCCTCCCCCGGTCGGCCTAGGTAGCCATGAAACCGGAAGCTCGGTCACTTTGCAGAGCCCCAATGGACAGCAGACAGAGAATTTTACCTCTGTAGAGGGAGAATTCTCTGTCAAAAGCCGTATAGATGCTGCGGTCGTGCTGACCGCAGTATCTATAGGGTAGACTCAAGCGCCTGTGTCATACTGTGGCGTAAATTAACGTTGCTGCAGCATCAAACATAGGCTGCAGCGACGTTAATTTACAGTGCAGCGGCGGGAGGGGGTTAACTATAGCATGCAACAAGAGGTTAAAATTCTTTGCTTGAGTTGAGTAACAAAATCAATGTATATCACATACTTCCACCTTCATATGTTGTATTACCACCATGAAACACTATTAAATTATACTGCCATATGCACATCCTTGCATTAACATCCATAATAAATGAGGAAAGCCTAACCACTAAAACTACTTTATATGTTGTCACTGCTGCATATAGATTTTTGTTTCAGTGTAAAATTGGTATGAATATGAAATGAAGAAGAACATTGATTTCTATTGCATGGAGTCACTGACGGCCATTTAGGAGAAAGTTTTCGCAGTATTCCTGTTTCTTACATCTTATGTGTTATGGAAAAGTATTTGCCCCGTCTATCTTTCTTTATATTTTGTTTGATGATCTGCGACAACTAAGTGTGACAAATATGCAATAATAAGAGGAAATTAGGAGTATACTTTGCCATGACACTCTTTTAGTCAATTCTTAAGAGTCCCTCTGGGATTGAGGTGGGGTGTCGTTTATGACTTGCTGTATCTGATATGTTGCTTTTTGCAGTTTTTTGCAGTTTCAATTTGTACTGTTTTGTAATGTTACAACTGTAATGCACATACTGCTAGGAACCTTCCAGAAGGGAGGAGGCGCTTGCTCTAGTTTAGACTGTCTACTTGGAGGAAGAAGTGTGGTCAGTGAAAAAATAGTCAATCTAGTGAGAAGAGGCCCAGCAGCCTCTCTAAGGAGAGGAAGTGTCAAGCTTAGGATGATGCCATCTCCTGCTAAGGAACTATAAGTAACACAAACCCTTGAACCATAGTGACCAATGAGACATAGACCGTGACTGGCATTAGGCCTACAAGCTTAAGCCATCCCATCTGTCTATTGTTCTTTCTGCATTCCTTCTGGGCTGCAATGGCATCAGAACTGACAGATTTTTGAAAACCTAATTCATCATACAGCGTTCCTACGGCGTAAAACACTGGGTCACAGAACGGCCGGTGTTACTGAAGATCATCCCATCCGATACTGCAGTACCAGCCGGATGATCTTCATATCTGTTGAATTGGGATGCGGGCGCATCCGTGTGCTCCCGCATCCAAATTCACCATTGTACACAATGGAGAGTGTGGCCATTGTGTGAACTGACATGTTCTGTGTGGCCGTTATACAATGAATAGCGGCTGCATGAAATTGACATGTCATTTTATCGTACGGCCGGTTGGAATGCCGGCCGGAGAGTATACTATGTGTATACGCTGTGGCCGGGATTCCATTCATTCACATACAACATATCTTCTGCATAAATCACGGCCGTTGTTGCAATTTATGCAAAAGATACGTTGTGTGAACATGGCCTTAATATGTATGAAGGCCAGAGGCAGATGTGAACAAAAACCTAGACTGTTGGGATGCAGTGAAGTCATCACATGCACCTAACCAAGTCATAACCGCTGGATACCAGTGGAGAACCCCCTTTAAGTCAATTAATCAGCTTGAGTATGTATTTAGCACTATTTTGGTGATTATTTTTGGAAACACTATGGCAGTGTTATACACATGGACAAATAGCACCGGGGACAGTAGCACAGCACAGTATGGTTGCCACCTGGAGTAGCAGCTTGATACAGAATTGAAGCATTGTTTGATCCATACTTTATATATCTGTCTGGGTTCCATAGTAATAATGTGGTAGCGTTTCTGTATGGGAAACACCATTACCCCCCTCATTATTGTCCATGCTATATTCACTGTTTTAGTTTTACATAGTCCAAACTAGTGGTGCTACAGGGGCTCCAGTATCATGAATTGCAATTTATTTGATCCCCTGATGGCTGTTTTGTCATCTTTTCCAGGTAAAAAAGGGGCGACACACGCACTTTGTTTTCCCTTTTTAAAGTGGGAGGGAGTGACTGTCTTCATACCCACCTTAGACTTCATGAAGAGTACCATAATTCAGTCCTGGAAATGTGTATCCATACTTTTCCGCTTGCCTCCCCATGTTATAGTTTGATTAATAGGGATTTATGTCTTATAAACCATGAAATATGAGCTTTTTCCCCTGGAGGCATTGAAAAGGTTATGATTTTCCAGGGAAGCCCTCCTCTCTGGACTTTTGGGGATATTGCTCTTTTTCTACTCAGAGTTGGGAATCTGCCAAGTCCTCACTGCACTAAGGAACAAAATGTTCTGACATTTCAGTAACAAGCCTATTACTCTAATGTAAACATGTGGAATAGTACATTTCACGCTCCATTCATACTACTAAGCAGAAAGGGCCAGCCGCTCTGCTCTTCTAACACTGAGCCGCTTTATCAAAACAAATTTAGGCAAGTCAATTATTTACTAAACCCTGACGGCAGACACCTTTCCCTGGTTACTAGACTGGAAGTTCTGGGGAAGCAGGGGGCGTAACTATGGGGGGTATGGAGGGAGTAGACATACCCAGGCCCTGGCTCCTTAGGGGGGTTCAATGCCCCGCTGCCATACAGAAACACAACAGTGTTATAAATGGCCTATGGCAGATGGGGAAAGCTGTTGCAAATTTTGCTTCGAGACCCAGGAGCCACAGGTAAGTAGGTTTGGAAAGTTCTGCAAGCATCCAGAATGATTGCTCCATTAAATGGATATTAAAAGGGGTTAAGCTTATGCAACCATGCCCCAAAGTGGGCTTTCTGGAGATGCAGCTTAAAAAGTCACTGTAACTTAAAAAATACTTGACATGTTATAGAGAAATCTCAAAAGATCGGTCAAGGTCTGGGTGCTGTACAGTGTCGCCTAGCAGTTGTGCAGGTGCATGGCAATGCTGATACTGCTATCATCCTGCTCCACCATTCACTCTCATAGGCTGTAGGCACTTCAGGCCTGCAGCCTATGAGATACTATCATCTACACTGGTTGGTACAAAATGACGTCATCACACCTGCCCGGGACATCCCATCCCTGAAGCTGGTAGGATGCAGGCCTTAAGTGAGGGAGAGACTTTATAAGAAGCCTTTCATTTCCAATAAATTCAGTGAATATGTAGCCACCTAGTACATCTAGGACTAGCAGAAACTTTTGTGCATAACACACAACCTTTCTATGATTTGAAGAGGGGACCTTCTTCTTTAATGCAAATTCCAATAGGGGTGAATGTTGGCGGTTACACAACATATTAGCTTACAGTGGAGAATGACGTGTCTCACGGTTGTGTCAACAAAGTTGTTGTCACCTGAAATGTCAATGGACCACTGTGCAAACAAATGGATTCCTATGAGGTCAAAACATACACCCCCATGTGTTGATAAATCCGCCTAGTCACCGTGTAGAACTAGAGCAATAAATTACATCTTAGAGTTTGATACCCAACAGCTTTCTATATAGGTAGATAACAAGGGCTCCTATATAAGTATGTAGGAAGTGCCTACCACGTGGAGCAGTGACCTCTAGGCTAACGTTTATTCTGGGCTCTCAAGTGGAGGGCAGGAACACTTTTGGGAAATTCATTTTGGACAATAAAGAAGCACAAAGGAGTCTGAAGGCACCAACTCTACCACCTACAAGTCCTAGTGCCTTGTTTTGGCTTTTGTATGACTTTGTCAGGACCTCGAGAATTCTGTGCACCCTGTGGTTGTGAAGATATGATGACCATATGAGTAGAGGTTGAACTCTCTTTAATTCCTCAAGGACACAGTTATTGTTAGCCTTGTGTACACAGTTCTTTTCGTCCCCACATTTCCAGAGCTAAAACACTACTCAATTGTTTTAAAATAGCCATAGACCCTAGATCTCGAAACTGAGACCCTCCAGCTGTTGCAATACTACATTTCTCATCATGCCTGGACAGCCAAATCCAAAGCTTTAGCTGTCCGGGCATGATGGAAACTGTGGTTTTGCAAAAGCTGGAGGGCCACAGTTTGGAGAACCATGCCCTAGATGATGGTTCCTTGCTCAGTCAACCAATCCTCTATTTAGCTAAAAGAAGGATATTCTGCTGTACAGCAAGGAGTTAGTCAGACATACTGTAGTAGAATTTGGAATAGGAGTACATAGTTAGTGTGGGAAGAGCCAGAGCCGCATGTTGTATTTGCCCAACAAATATTTCTGATACCCAGAAATAACAGTCCTGTCCAAGGAGTTTTTACATTTGTCTTCAGGTATTCTCTACCAAGAGTGTCATTGGTTGAAAGGACTGTGTCTAGTCAGAAAGCATAAGTTGAACATTGCATATCACTGCATTGCAGGATCTGTTAGGGCTTCATGCCAGGCCTGTTCATCAGGGTAACTGAAGTGGTTAGAAAAATCTGCCTACATGTCAGAATTGGAAATTAGAGAACACGTGTGACATTACAAGGATCCCCCAGAACGCAACCAGTGAGCAGTCTCCAATCCATATGCAGAAGAGATACTGTGAATACATTTAACCATTTGGAGACTAAAGCGGAGTAAAACTCATCCCCCCATTTGCCTTAAGGGTCAGGGTGTTCCCTTGTTCTAGCCCGTTAAGTACCAATCTATTCCTGTATGTCTACTGAAATGTCTTTCAACTTGTTATACCAATTTTATTGTAGAAGTAAAGGAGTGACTACTTTGCAAGTTAACCCATTGTTGTTTGGCTGCTGTTACACCAGCACCGCCTACACCATCCTACATTACCTTCTACTCTTCAGAGACCCGCTACAACCCTAACAAGGTTGTGGCACCAAGGCTGGATGGCAATCTGTGCAGCATTCTCTTTTGGAACACACCCCATTTTACACTCCACACCCCATTTTACAGACGCAATCATCACAAAAGAAATCTTAGTAATACAACAAAGACATGTCGCTCCTGCAAGTCCCAATATGAAAGTTGTGCATGTAACGTTTGAGGACATAGTTAATAACTGCCACACACAGTCCATTGCTCCCTGTAGTGCCCCCACACCGTATAATGTCACCTTAGTGCCCCTATACAGTATAATGTCTTTCAAGGCCCTCAGATAGAATAATGCCCCTTTTAATGCCCCCACAGAGTATATATGCCTGTTTTACTGCCCCCGACTAGTATAATGTCTGCTCTAGTGCCCCACACAATAAGTCTCCCTTATACTCCTATGAATATATGATACAATAGATGTCTGTTGAGGGGGCATAGTAATATAACTGCAGGCACACAGCCAATGCAGGTGTTACAGGTTTACTGAAAAGAAAAAAAAATAGCCCAGGGCTACTAATTCATGTAAAGTGAGGAAATTCCTAACAGGCTGGATATAAATGGTCGCAGTGTTGTCGGTTTTAGGAGATATGAAGGCATCAGTCAAGCAGTAAACTTCACCTTACATGACATTATTACATCAGCAAAACTCAAAATTTTCCTTAAAATTATTTTTTTTGTCTCCCTTTTTTCCTCTCACATACATTGGTCAATGATCTCAGGGTTTTGTACATAGCTGCTATCTTCCAGCACCGTACCTGGTCATTTCTTGTCTCTGGTTTCACAGCTCAGCTTTATTGAACAACAGCAAATAATGATTTTATAAGGAGAATATAGACATGTCTGTACATCCACAAGCTGTACACTGCTCCTCTGCTCCTCAGTAAAATATTTACCTATTTCAGCAGTTAGTTTACATTTTGATCGACGTGTATAAGCCCACACATCACTTCACAGTTCCTAATTCGTGTGTATTCCTAACTAGGCTTGATCGAACATCGAAAAAAGTTAGGTTCAATCGAACTCGAACCTAGCCGGACCTTCCGCATTTGATTGCTGATGTCTTCACGGTCCATGTGGAAGGAGGAGACAGCCCGGGGACTGTCTGGAATTCTGGGATTCAGCCTAGGTAATAGGCTGTATCCTGGAAGTCCAGGCGGTCCCCAAGATCTCCCCTCATTCCTGCACGCTTTTTCCGATGTTCGATCAATTCCTAACCTAGATGGCAGGGCCTATGGGGGGAGTGACACAGTGTTCCAGCAATATTACTGCTACCAGACCTAGCACCCTAGTTCTGGGACAACCCACCCCACAGTGTGGAAACAGGGCAGTTTCTAGTGCCGAATGGGCTGGGCACGGAACAGGGAGACCTCACTCAGCGGTACTGCATCCCTTCCTAGACTACCCTCAGTCGGGTACCCATTACTATGGGAACAGAACACAGGGGGCATAATTACTATGAAGAAAGAACACAGGGGGGCATTATTACTATGGAAGCAGAGCACAGGGGACATTATTACTATGGCGCAGAGCACAGAAAGCATTATTATAATGGGGGCAGAGCACAGGGGGCATTATTACTATGGGGACAAAGCATAGGGGACTTTATTACTAAGGGGACACAGCACCGGGGGTATTATTACCATGGGGACACTGCGCAGGGGTCATTAATACCATGGGGACAGAGCACAGGGCGTATTATTACTATGGGGACAGAGCACGGAGGGCATTATTACCATGGGGACACTGCCCTCCGTGCTCTGTCCCCATAGTAATAATACGCCCTGTGCTCTGTCCCCATGGTAATAATGCCCCCTGCGCAGTGTCCCCATGGTAATAATACCCACGGTGCTGTGTCCCCTTTGTAATAAAGTCCCCTATGCTTTGTCCCCATAGTAATAATGCCCCCTGTGCTCTGCCCCCATTATAATAATGCTTTCTGTGCTCTGCGCCATAGTAATAATGTCCCCTGTGCTCATTATTACCATGAGAACGCTTTTATCAAGATTTGCCCTATAGTCAAAATGACCTAGAAACAACCCTGGCTGGAACCAAAGCAAAAAAAAAAGAGATGAGGAGACAGAATATACAAAAATATTTCTATAAAGAGAAAAACAGACTACATCTGTTAGTGTGAAGGCCTTAGGGCACAGCAGGTTGTGTGTGAAACTGCAGATTGGCCCTTATTTGCTTTTATAGAGCTGAGTTGTAAATCCAGGAACAGTATTGCTCTAAATAAGGAAACTACCTCTTCATTACCAGGGTGATATAGGAAACATATAGTAAGAAATACACCTGAGAATTTCCCACAGCTTTTTTTTTTTTTGTCAACTTCTTGGAATAGGACAATACAAAGGTTATATTAACTGTACTGGGCGTGTGGATTGTCATGGGAGATTAGAGAGACAAACTGCTAGTAGTGCCTGTAGCTCCTCTCATAAATTTACGGACATGTCAAGGGAGGAATATGAAAGTCATCATGACCGGGTGTAGAGAGTTATGTAATAGTAAGAAAATAAAAATTTCTATTAAATTAGTTACACAGCAGAAAAATCTGTTACAGATCACCCTCGTATACTACCACTCTCACAATGTTGTGACCACCACAGGTCACTGCAGTAATTTGGATTTATATAGGTAATGTCCCTGCAAATGTTCCAGCCCAAAAGAAACATTCAAAATTAGAAACTAGGTTCTGTTCCAGATGTAGCGCCATTCTTAGTATCCATGGGGTGGGTGAGGACGAGATTCTTGTCCATGGGGCACTTTTTATTTTTTTTATTTCTTATTATCAATTACTGCTATAAATTAATTCTACTCATTCAACTCATTCTTCTTGACAAACGGAGGCGCTACATTTTGAAACGCACAGAAGGCATTTTGTTAAATTCTTTATTTATCCACAGCATTGAACCAAACGGAATACAGCAGGTCCCATGGGTCGAGGACCAGAAGGAAAACAGAGTTAAACATGGTGATACATCAAAAATAATAAAAAAAAAAAACAACAAGTCAGTAAGCAAAAGCGAGAACCATGTGTGTCGGCTGGGTCCGCCCCAGAGGGCCTGCCGAACCCGCCCAGTCCAATCCACCTTTTCCAATTATCCAATAACATAATCGGCGGTGGAGTCCACCACCGAACAGTAAATACCAGAAGGAGAACAGAAAAGACATACAAATTAGGAAGGTAGAGGAGACAAAAAATACAAAGACAGCAAGAAAAGAAAGGGTCAGGAAACGAGGAGGTAAGGAGGGAGAGGGAATAAGGGGTATGGTATGCCCTCGGCTGCTCCTGCAGCACAGGGGAATAGCCACTGGTGGAACTACCGCCGTAGCAGCCATAGCGGCTGCTACGGGGCCCCGCCGCATCAGGGGGCCCGTGACGCGGGTCCCGTGCTCCTCCTGACCCGGCGACTCCTTTCCCCAACCATAGGGAAAAGGAGTGACTGGGCCAGGAGGAGCATGGGACCGACCGACAGCGCTCCTGTCAGTCCCCCATCTGATGCGCGGCTGCCGGGGGTGTCGCGTCCTATCCCCGGCAGCGCGAGTATCATAGAGCTCTCTGTGGGCTTGTGCTGCGGCCGCGACTTCCGGCACACAGAGAGCTCTATGATAGGACGCGACACCCCCGGCAGCCGCGCATCAGACGGGGGACTGACAGGAAAAAGGCTCGACGGGGGAGCGCGTTGTAAGGTGAGTTTGTTTTTTTTTTTTAAACCTGCTTTCCGGGGGAGGGGGGGGGAGAGGAGAGGAGGGCATCTATAAGGAAGGGGGGGAGAGGGGGACATCTATAAGGAAGGGGGGAGAGGGGGGACATCTATAAGGAAGGGGGGGAGAGGAGGACATCTATAAGGAAGGGGGGAGAGGGGGGACATCTATAAGAAAGGGGGGAGAGGGGGGACATCTATAAGGAAGGGGGGAGAGGGGGGACATCTATAAGGAAGGGGGGAGAGGAGGGCATCTATAAGGAAGGGGGGGGAGAGGGGGACATATATAAGGAAGGGGGGGATAGGAGGGCATCTATAAGGGAGGGAGAAGGGGGCATATATAAGGAAGGGGGGGAGAGGGGGACATCTATAAGGAAGGGGGGGAGAGGAGGGCATCTATAAGGAAGGGGGGGAGAGGGGGACATCTATAAGGAAGGGGGGAGAGGGATATCTATAAGGGGGGGCAACATAGGGGGAGAGGGGGCCATCTATAAGGGGACAACATAGGGGAGAGGAGCACAACATAGGGGAGAGGGATATTATAAAGGGACAACATTGGGGGAGAGGGGAACATCTATAAAGGGACAATATAGGGGGAGAGGGGGCCATCTATAAGAGGACAACATAGGAGGGGCCATCTATAGGGGGGGCAACATAGGGGACCATCTATTAGGGGACAACATGGGGGGCATCTATAAGGGGGATAGCATGGCGGGCTTCTATAAGGGGGGCAACATAAGGGGGCTATTTATAAGGAGGGGCGACAGAGAGGAGGGCCATATAATAAAATGGGATCACATAGAGTCAGCCTTCCCACTAAATGAGGGTGTAAAGGGGCCAATGCAGATGTGCAGTATAGAGAGATGAGGATGGTGCCAGTGTGAGGAGAATAATATGTTTTTCTGGCAGATTCTGTGGATTTGTGGCTCGGAGAAGGAGATGGAGAAGAAAATGAAAAGGGAAGAACTCCGATCAGAGAAGACGTCCCCTGTAAGTCACCTGATATAACTGTACTGTAATTTATATGGTGTACAGGACCTGTGTAGAGCTGAGTGTGTTGATGGCGTAGTGGTCGATCGAGAGGGGGCGGGCGGGGGGTGGGGGCCCAATCAAAAGTTTGCTATGGGGCCCAGCCATTTCTAGTTACGCCCCTGGGAATAGCGCCCCCCGCTCTCTCAAGGAGCTGTCCGAATGTTCCTCTAAAGCTTAGGACTGAGATCTCAGAAGGTCTCTGTACTCGGCCGATTCCTGAAACTGCAACCAGAGTGACCAAGTGGAATGGAAGCGTTTGTTTTTGGCATGTAATTCAGAGGTGAGATCCTCCATGTGCATCAAATCATTTACTTTAGATACCCACAACGACACTGGTGGGGGAGAGCGTGATTTCCAACACAACGGTATGCATGCCCTGGCCGCCATCACCAGGAAACTTAGTAATGACCGTCTGTTTATCTTTAGCGGAATCTCGCAGTGCTGAAGAAGGAACAGAGCCGGGCCCAGATCGCAAGCCGTGTTAGTGACTATTTTGGTCACTCTCGCTACTTCCGACCAGAAGTTTTGCAGTTGCGGACATTCCCAGAACACGTGCAAGAACGTCCCCTCATCAGCCTCACATCTCCAGCAGACCGGGTCTACCTGGGGTATCATTCTGTGCAGTTTGGAGGGTACTCTGTACCAGCGGGATCCGGGGTAGTAATTAATAGTTGATAAGTCAGGGACAATATATGGCGAATCGGTTCATTAACTGCGCATATAGATTCAAAAGGGGTGGGAGAGCCCATAAAACAGCTGGAGGCTGGTAGAGAGGCCATATAGTGACGCAGTTGTGCAACACGCCAGGGACCTAGCCCACAAGGCGCAGATAGATCTCCCAAGGTCTCCGCCGAGAACCATTGACCATTTTGCATGAAGTGACCTGCCCTGAAAGTCCCGGCCCCTATCCAGTCACGGAAGACCCTATCCGTCAGACTAGGACTGAAATCTGGGTGTCCCAGAATGGGCGTCATACTCGATGTTAGAGGGACAAAATGCTTCCTTATCACCTTTTCCGTGCACGCAGCTAGTGTAGGACCCACAGTGGGATGATATTTAAGATCCGGGAGGCGGTCCCCGGGTATCCACGGGAGACCCTTCAGCGGCAGCCCCGTATACGACTGCTCAATCTCAACCCACGGTTTCCTTGCCCCATTTCTACACCAGTCCACTATATGTGCCAGCTGGGCAGCCATATAGTATTTCTTAGTATCCGGGAGACCGATCCCCCCCAGGTCTTTGGGGCGGGTGAGAGACGCTTTCCGAATGCGTGCCGGTTTGCCTCCCCAGATAAATTGCGTCTGAGCCGCCGACAGGGAGCGGAAGAATGCCGAGAAGACATGAATCGGAAGGCACTGGAAAAGGAACAACAACCTAGGGAGGACATTCATTTTATAAATCGCACAGCGACCGAACCATGTGTGAAGGCCCTTCATCCATCTAGCACAATCTGTCTTAATGGTGTTCAACAGAGGTATATAATTAAGCTTGTAAAGGGTACTCAGATCCCTTGCCAAGTGTACTCCAAGATATTTGATGGAACTGGTCGCCCACGTGAAACTGAACGAGTAACGGAGCTGGACTACCAACTCGTCCGCGATCGAGACATTTAAGGCTTCCGATTTTGTAAAGTTGATCTTAAAATTAGAAAGCCTAGCATAGGAGGCGAATTCCGTCATCAAGCTAGGGAGTGCCACGCGTGGGTTAGAAATGAAAAAGAGTAAATCATCGGCGTAAGCCGCAATGTTGTAGTGGGCTCTGCGCAGCTTGACGCCTTCTATGTTCGGGTTCGCTCTGACATAACACAGGAAGGGCTCCAGAGTAAGTATAAATATTAGAGGGGAGAGAGTGCATCCCTGCCGGGTGCCATTGTGAATCTGTAGGCTGTCTGATAGGATCCCATTCACCCTAACCTGGGCGCTAGGGGCCACGTACAATGAGGACACCCAAGCAAGGAAGGACGGCCCCATGCCCACATACTTTAGAGTTTCCACCATGAAGGACCAATTAACCCTGTCGAATGCCTTTTCGGCATCGGTGGACAACAACATCCAAAAGATTCATTTTGTGGATCAGATTAATGGCCTTCATGGTGTTGTCTCTCGCCTCCTGCCCTGGCATAAAGCCAGCTTGGTCTTGGTGTATGATGGAATCAAGAAGGGGCACCAGAAAGGATTTTGGAGAAGAGCTTCAGGTCCACATTCAAAAGGGATATAGGCCTGTAGCTAGAGCAGTGGGCACCATCCTTGCCCGGCTTGGGTATGACCGCAATGTGGGCCCGCGTAGCATCCAGCGGCAGGGAAGCCCCCCCCCCCCCGACACAGAGTTAAAGGCCGCCCAAGAAATGGGGACTGAGTATGTCTAGAAATGTCTTGTAATATGTCAGCCCGAACCCATCAGGCCCCGGGGATTTGCCCGCTTGCGTGGACTGCAATGCCACTGCGAGTTCCTCTACTGTTATTGGTGCCTCCAGCGACTCCATATCCTCATGGGACAAAGTGGGCATGCCACTCAGTGCAATATACTGACGGATCTTATCCCCAAAAAGGGGGTCTGCAGTGGCTGGGTTACCCTTGTCCACTAAGTACAACTCTGTATAGAATCGCTGGAACGATTCCACGATGGCAGAGGAGGTGTGAACTCGCGTGTGCTGGGCGGATTGAATAAAAGGAATGTAGGATTGTTGTTGTTGTGTTCTAAGCGCCCTGGCTAATGACCTGCTGCATTTGTTTCCGTATTCATAAAAGTGTCGCCGACACTTGGCTAGTTTGGCCTTGGCCTTTTTGGTAAGATGTGTACTCAAGAGATCTCGAGATTGCAGTAAAGCTACCCGATTGTCCTCCGATGGTAGCTGTTTATGTAGGGCCTCCAATTCCCTTACCGTATCTAAGAGTTTCAGAGTTTTTAATGCGTGCTCCTTCTTAAGCCTAGCTCCATGTTGTATTAATACCCCCCTAGCTACACATTTGTGGGCCTCCCAGAGAACCCCGGGGGAGACATCCGCAGAATTGTTGGTAAGGAAGTATTCCGTGAGAGTCTTCTTCAAGTCAGCTAGGACCACTACGTCCGAGAGGAGAGAGTCATTTAATCTCCAATTCCATTGTCTAGGAATGGGTTGGGAAAAGGACAATTTGATCGTAACTAGCGCATGATCGGAAAAGGTGATGGACCCTATCTCTGCTGAGGAAAGGAGATGAAGGTCTCTATGTTTGAGTAGAAAATAATCTAGTCTGGAGTATACGTCCCTGGCTGGAGAGTAAAAAGAGAAGTCTTTGTCTCTAGGGTGTAACGTCCTCCACGTATCTACCAGTTGATGATCATGTAGGGTGTTATTGAATCTGTGGATCAGTGGTCTAGGGAGGTGGGAGGATCCCGTGGACGTATCTATATGTGGGTCAACAGCTACATTCAGGTCGCCCCCCAACACCCACACCCCCTCGGCAAAGTCATCCATCATATCCAAGTACCGTCTCAGGGAAATATCCTGGCCCGTGTTTGGTAAATAAGCAACTGCTAAAGTGTACATAGCTGAGGCAATCTTACCCTTCACCATTAAGAACCGTCCCTCTTCATCACCACTGGAGTCCACGAATTCCCTGGGGAGAGAGCGGGAGAGTAGAATACTCACACCCCGCGCCTTGGAATCATCCGTGAAGCTGTGGTATACCGTCGGGTACCATCTATTAGACAAGCGGTACAGAATGTTAGCGGTTACATGAGTTTCCTGGAGGAAAGCGACCTGTACATGTTGAGCCCTCAAAGAATTAAGTAGTATAGATCTCTTACCAGGATCGTTCAATCCTTTTACGTTTAGCGAGCCAAGCACAAAGTCCCCCTGGGTGAAGGTAGACATGGCCGAGTGCAACCCTCAGGCACACCACAGGGGAAGGGAAGGTTGAGGGAAGAAGGCAAGGAGGGGAGAGAATTAAAGAGCCAAAGAAACCAAGAAAGAGGGAAACGGGAAAGAAAAACAAAAAGGGGAAAAGAGCAAAAACCAAACACAAGAAATAAGAATACTACAAGAGACACAGACAAGAAAGCACCGAAGTGCAAGTAGGACAGAGCGACCTACGGAAGGAAAAGAGGAAGAGTAGAAAACCATGGAGGGAGAAGTCCCCCACAGCAGCACAATTCGTTTACAAATGCAACTGTAATAGCCAACTGCAAACAGACCCCAATAAAAATGGGAATGGGACGGGAGGGCAGGTCGAGGTCATCTTCCAAGATGCCTAATATAAAACTTAACCTCAACAACACGACATAACATGTGAGCAGGCTGAGTGCATAACAACGTGAGGAGGCTTTCCCCCAGTACTGAGCCAATACTGCATAGGCATCTCCCCCACCCCCCCACCCCCATCAGGAACCCGGCAACAAGGTGCAATAATACAATGCCCATCAAGTCGGGCCCCTCCAAGAGGGAATGAGTTCAGTAGCAACCAGGACAGACTTGGGCACAGTCCCGGACCCGGGAGAACAAGGGCAGTCTATTCACTAGGCATGAGCTCAACTGCAGCCAATGTTCCCAGGGCTCCATCCTAGGAGCGCGACTTAGGCTACCAGCGGGAACAGGAGAGAGAGGTCGGCCCCCAGGAGATCCGGTGACGGGTGATCCGACTCCTCCCTCAAGGTTCTACGCGAGGGTCTCCTTTGTCTACTATTGCTGCCTGGGTGATCCTGGCGACCCATGGCAAGCCAATCAGGGACCTGTACCGCTGGAATGTTAAGGAACACAAACAGATCCGGCAGCTCCTCCGGGTGTCGCAGAACAAATGAGGCAGAGTCTTTTCTGACAACAATGTGGAACGGGTGACCCCATCTATAGGTGGCTCCAGCCTCTCTAATCTTGAGTAACAGGGGTTGGACCAGCCTGCGCATATAGAGAGTGCGCGCAGAGACATCGGGGTACACATGGATTTCAGACCCCTCAAAGTCAATGTGATTAACATCTCGTACAGCCCTGAGGATCATCTCCTTTTCAGTGTAGTAATGTAAACGGCAGAGCACGTCTCTAAGAGCTGACTGGAGTCCCTGAGACATTCTGGAAACACAATGTACTCGGTCAATCTTGAACGTGGCATCAGGCGGCCTATTAGTCAGCTGGTTAAAGAGGCATGACACTCTAGTAATTAGGTTATCAGCAGAGGAAAGTTCAGTCATACCCTTGATACGGACATTGTTCCGTCTGCCTCTGTTCTCTAGGTCATCAAGGTGCAAGGCTAGAGATTGCAAATGGCGCCGATTCACCACAGCCTCTTGTTCCAACAGCAGGACCCTAGCATCCAAGGAGGCCGTAGCAGTCTCAGTAGTGTTTGTTCTGGCAGCCAGCTGTTCAATTTCCCCCCTCACATTGTCTATGGCTTGCTGCTGTGCAGCTTCAATCCTCTGGACCACACTTTGTAAGTCCTGTTTGGAGGGCAGTGCCTGAATGAGCTCCCGGAGCATCTGTAGCTCGCCTTGCAGGGAGCCTGCTGTAATGGCGGCCGGCGAGGCACTCAGACCTGCCGCTTCCGCGACTGAGCGGGAGGACGCTGTGGCTGTGGGCCAGGGCAAAGGAGCCCGGTGAGGGGAGCCCGCAAGGGGCGACTCACCCTGTCTGCTGCCTGGCGAGGATGGGGGGGGAGCCCGTACTGTCCCCTTCTTCCTTTCGCGTCGGCGCCATGACAGGGCTGGGGCCTCGCGGCGCGCTCTGACTGGACGGGCACCGGAACCTATCCAGGGTGCTCTGAAGCGAAGCTGAGCGTGTCGGGCAGCGGGTGGCTCTGCTGGCGGGATGTCTGCGCCCTCCGGGCATTCCAGAGAAGTGGATGGGGTCTACAAGCCCGTGGAGCTGTGCTGCTGTGTCCGGAGCTCCTCTCAGACGCGTCCGCACACCACCATGGCTAAGCCACGCCTGACAGAAGGCATTTTGGCCCTTCTGTGGACTCCGTAGATAGTGTCACGTCACATGGAGCTTTGAAGGCCTTTTCCCGAAAGCAGTGCACCAACAGTGAGTAACGCTACCGGCCGGGGCGCACTCTCTGTGTGTATGAACAACTGTGGATTCATATCTTCTTACAAACTGAAACCTTGTATCTACGGCACACCAGAGTAAAGACCTAAAGCTGCAGGATGCCAGTGAGTGAACATGGACATGATACACTGTGATACATAGCTGTTGGCATTCGAAACTAATGAATTGCAGTTAGCATCGGTATGGCTTACGGTTATGGTATTTTCAGTGAATGACTTTTTATATTATTAGCTCTGAGCTTACGTTAGTGTACTGACAGATTCTGTGGCAAAAATTGTAAAAGTGACTCTGTACTGACAATCTGTCCTCCCCAAACTGCTTGTACCTTCGGATAGCTGCTTTTAATCCAAGATCTGTCCTGGGGTCCGTTTGGCAGGTGATGCAGTTATTGTCCTAAAAAACAACTTTTATACTTGCAGCCCTGTGCCAAACTGGCATTGCCTAGAGCAAACCTTCTCAAATTTTTTCTACTGGAGCCTCACCCAACAGACCAAGGCAACGCCTGGGCCTCACCAGACTGACCTGGGCCTCACTATCTGTGGTGAAAGTCTATTTAAAAGCTGAGAATAATGCTAGGGCTACCTTTCACCCATCTCCCAAGCTCTATATACTAATAAAACAAGTACAAAATAAATTAATAATGTTGCTAAAATGGAGATTTTTGCAGACAGCAAAAGGGCTGTGCAGATCATAGTTACTTTTGTGAAAACTGGCTCCTTAGCTGGGCCTCACAAACAACTAGGGGGCGCCTCACTGGTGAAGCCCGACTCACAGTTTGAGAAGCACTGGGCTAGAGTATCTGTGCCCTAACCTTGCACCACCCCCTCCGTCCCTCCTCCCCACCCTATTCACCATTAGGAATGCCACTGGCAGGATTTTTCCTATTCCTCTGCAGTGAATACTACACAGGTGCCTTAACGATCCAACCCATGTGCCGTGTTCTCACAGCTGATAAATAGTAGAAAACCTGCCTGGGGCATTCCTAATGATGAAGAGGGCGGGGAGGAGGGATGGAGAGGTTGTGCCAGCGTAATGCTCAAGACACTCTAGGCCACGCCTAAAAGTTGTTTTTTAGCACAATAACTGCATCACCTGCTGAACGGACCCCAGGACAGATCTTGGATTAAAAGCAGCTATCCGAAAGTACAAGCGGTTTGGGGGGAGGGGGGGCAGTCGTAATTTTCAAAATCTATATCAACAGTAGATGTGATATAAAGCAAGTTTGCAATACACATTCATACAAACAAAACTGAACTTACCAGAAATCCAGGTCCAGTCTCCTGAAGGCAGATTTTCTAACTTGTGCTGGTTGAAAAAAAAACAGACTAAATACTGGAATTCCGGCCAGTACAAAGAGTTACGGCTCAATGTGTCCATCAATCACATGACTGCCTTCTCTCTGTGGGCGCTCAGACGGCCTGGGACACACAGGACTTCCTGTTTTCTGACTGTTTCCTGTTCTTTGAGAAAAAAAGCTAATCAAATGCCGAAAGTTCGGGTTCGGATGGACTCGAGCATGCTCGAGGTTCGCTCATCTCTAATTGCATTCTTTGCTGTTCAGTGAATGAATGCAGGAAATCTTTGACAGGAATCCCTACTTCCATACAAACCTGTGATTTGTCCAAAATGACAAAAAATTCAAGCAAATTTGAACTTTTGAGAAAATTTGGAGTGAACTCAAATAGAATCGACTTATGCTGTGTTTACTCGGAGCGATAATTCGCCCAAACGTACGATTAACGATTTCTAAGTAACGATTTTTCATTTATAACGACCAGCGTTTAGATGGAACGATATATCGTACAGAAAATTCTTCTTCCGATCGTTTTGCGATCGCTTAAGCTTATCTCGCACATAGGTAAAATCAGTGAACGATCGGTGAATTTTTTTGCGAACGACGATTTAAGAACAAGTTAAAAGATCAAAATGAACGATTTCTCGCTCGTCGTTCGATCGTTCGCTGCGTTTACACGTACGATTATCGTTCGATTTCAATCGTTATCGTGCAAATTCGCACGATAATCGTTCCGTGTAAACCCAGCATTACTCATCTGTAATGATAATCTAGAGATCAGGTCATGAAGGAAAGACTGATATTTCTCCTCTTTTCAAATCCATTCCTGGCTTTGGCTTCAAATCTTTGGCAGATCATCTGTCAGATAATCTTTCTGTGTAAATGGACCCTAAGAATGCTGACAACGTGCCTCATGTTAATCATCCACTTTAGCAAGTATGCTTCAAAGCCACTATGACAAAACATCCCCAGGTTATTATGAATAATATAGTGGTTTCTTCTCCATGTTCTTCAGAAATATTAGTTATGCTGCAATGTAAAGCTTAGATAAAAAAACAATGATGACAGTGGTGCATACTTCCTTAGTAATGGAAGAAAAAAATAGCCAAGTATTATGCATGTACTCTACAAACTGAGGCAAATGTATCAAATATCAAACACACACAAGCTGAACATTCTGGATCTGTAAAAGATATCTTAAAATAAATGAAAAGAAATTATAGTATTAATGGCAGATGCTTTACCAGATCAAATAGAGGAAATAATTATGGAATCGGCAGGTTGTTATGACGGCTCAGACTTAAAGGGGTATTACGGGGAAAATCAATAAATTAGTAATGGAAAGGGTTAAGCAAGGTTAACCCTTTCCTAATATACTTACCTGTCCTGTATTGGCCACCCAAGGAGATCTCTGGTCCGGTCACATGATCGACTTCCGATTCGGTGACGTCACCATACCCGGCCTGCGTTCGGTGCTTCTTCTTATTAGCAGCAGAGCACTGAACCCTGATTCATTGGCTTGTGTGTAGCAGCCAATCAGGGTTTAGTGCTTTGCATCCCCAGCACGCTCCATAGTGGGGGTCCCCTGGGCCTTCTGTAAATTACCTGGGGTTGTGGGGGCTCAGTGCGGAGTTACATGGGCAGGGCCGGCGCCAGCACCCGGCCCTGCAGCACTACAGTGCTCTTGTGTGGCAGCCATTACTCTGCTGGACTCCCCTCCCCCCCCCACCCCGGGGTGTCAGCGATGCAGACCCTGATTCCCAGGAGGGGCGGGCAGCATTACTTCATTCATAGCCACCAGACACCCGGAGGAATGTCAACCACTGCATCCCTCAGGGTCGGCATCGCTGACACCCCCGTGGGGGGGGGGGAGGGGTCCTGCAGAGTGATGTCGGATGCCACACAAGAGCGCTGTAGTGCTGACGCCGGCCCTGCCCATGTAACTCCGCACTAAGCCCCCACAACCCCTGGTAATTTACAGAAGGCCCAGGGGACCCCCACTATGGAGCATGGTGGGGATCCAGAGCACTAAACCCTGATTGGTTACTACACGCTAGCCAGCCAATCAGGGTTCAGTGCTCTGCTGCTAATAAGAAGGAGCGCCAGAAGCAGGCCGGGTATGGTGACGTCACCCGACCGGAAGTAGAGTCCGGGACGTCGCAGGAAACAAGATGGTCAGCGGCTGGACGATCACTTGACCGGACCAGAGATCTTCTTGTGGGGGGCAATACAGGACAGGTAAATATATTAGGAAAGGGTTAACCTTGCTTAACCCTTTCCATTGCTAATTTATTGATTTTCCCTGGAATACCCCTTTAACTAATGATAAATAATACTTTACAACCTGTGGCCCTCCAGCTATTGCAAAACTACAATTCCTTTCATATCTGGATAGCCGAAGGTTTCAACTTTTGTAGAGAGTAAATAGAGTAGTAAAGGGAAAGGTGGAGCCTTATCAGAGACCATTTCTTTTAATATTGACTATACATTTTCAGTTGGATTAAGTCTGGAAAATGTCTTTGAGCTGATATGCCTTTCCCAAAGAAAAGTATTTAGTGCGCTCTTACATGCAGCACCACTGGTCCCGATCAGTGAGATCCTGAACTGCAGATGAGACTTGGCCTTTCTGCTACAATATAAAGTCCAGGCCCAAATTATCAGTGATTTGCAAGTGCCAGTGTCTGCGGCTAGCAATATTAATTACCGCTTGCACCTAGATTTGCTGCTGTTTAGAGCTGCAAATCCAGGTCCCATCTGTAATTCAGGATCGCTCGTAACACTGCATGTAACAACACACTAACACTGTTTGTTCTTTGGCAAGATGCAGGAGTTATTTTTCGAACATCACCAGACAGGAGCACCAGCTGTATTACCTTGGCCAATTCATATTGTATATGATCATTGAATATCACCTTCATCCAATTTTTCACACTCTACTATTCCTTATTTTAGCCTCCTGTCACCTTGTTTGCTTGCCTTTAAGGTGTTAAGGCTGGTTTTCTTTTGTCTTTTGTTTGTCTAAATCCCCTTTCATTCAGCCAATTTTGTACAGTTCTGTCACCAACCCCGACTCTTGTTTCTGCCCATTTGTTTTTCATTCCTTTTGTTAGGCATTTTCTATTTTCAAGGCATATTGTTTTTTAGTGTTTTCTATGCTTATGGTTTTGTATTGTCTTTGCTCTATAAATGATTTCCTTTTCTATTCTCCCCATTATACTTGCATGACATTTTAGACACAGCTGACTAGGAACAACCAACATATTTTGGCACACTCTATGCTGTATTTCTATATTGAAGGAGTTCTAAAATCCTTTCCATTGTTTCAGCTGACAATTCTTTTGCTGGAGCCATTTTTTTTATGATCCACGTACCACAGCTCTATAAGGACTTTCCTTTTTTTTTCCTCTCCTCACATGCATGTGAAGTACAGTTTTTAAAAAGAAAGCAGTCAGGCTTTTCTTATCCAGAAATATAATTAAAGCGTAACTGTCATTTTAGGGTCATTTTTCTGAAAACATTGTATATCAGTACAAGCGATTTTAAGAAACTCTGTAATAGGTTTTATGTACTAAAAGTTTCCTTCTGGACTGAAAAAGCAATCTCCCAGCCTCCCCCCTCACTGCAGAAGAAGCAGGATTTCTGTGTCCATTATGTGGCTATGGAGAGGGGAGGGGCTGTTAGGAGTGACTGAGCAAGGAGGATTTCTGCAAAGCACAACACCCTGCAATCTTCTCACAGTAAGTTCATAGATAAGCACTGACCTTTCTGACCCCTGAATTTAGCGTTTTAGCTGCCCAGACAGTCTACAAACAGCTGACCTTCATGTCACCTCTTCCTGCTCCCTCATCTGCCTCAGCCCCTCCCCCCTTCATAGGCTTACAGTCTTCACTGGCTTCTCTGTAATGAAGACGTGTTTGCCTGATGCACAGATAAGAAGTCAGGGGGGAGGCTGGGAGATTGCTTCTTGAGTACAGGAGGAGGCTTTTTTGGCTGATGAAACCTATTACAGAGTTTCTTAAAATTGCTTATACTACTGATTTCTGCAATAAAAAAAAAACATGACAGTTACACTTTAACCCCTTAAGGTCAAAGCCTATTTTCGTTTTTGCGCTTTTGCTTATTCCATTTTAAGTTTAAAAGCCCATAGCGCTTGCATTTTTTCACCTAGAGACGTATATGAGCGCTTATTTTTTGCGAAACCAATTGTACTTTGCACTGACCGGCATTATTTTTCCATAACATATGCTGCGAAACCGGAAAAAAATCATTTGCGCTGTCAAATTGAAAAAAAAAACGAATTTGTTTTGATTTCGGGGAGTTTTGCATTTTTCGCCGTCCGTCCTATGGTAAAACTGACTTGTTATGCATGTTCCTCAAGTCGTTACGATTACTATGATATATAACATGTATAACTTATATTGTATCTGATGGCCTGTAAAAAATTCAAACCATTGTTAACAAATATACGTTCCTTAAAATCGCTCCATTCCCAGGCTTATAGCGCTTTTATCCTTTGGTCTATGGGGCTGTGTCAGGTGTCAGTTTTTGCGCCATGATGTGTTCTTTCTATCGGTACCTTGATTGCGCATATACGACTTTTTGATCGTTTTTTACATTACATTACATTACATTTTTTCTGGATTTGATGCGACCAAAAATGCGCAATTTTGCACTTTGGAATTTTTTTGCGCTGACGCCGTTTACCGTGCGAGATCAGAAATGTGATTAATTAATAGTTCGGGCGATTACGTGCGCGGCAATACTAAATATGTTTATTTATTTATTAATTTATATTTATAAAATGGGAAAAGGGGGGTGATTTGGACTTTTTATTAGGGGAGGGGATTTTTTATTAATAAAGACACTTTTTTACTTTTTTTTTTACATGGACTAGAAGCCCCCCTGGGGGGCTTGTATATACATAGCACTGATCTCTCATAGAGATCAATGCTGTGTATATACACAGCAAAGATCCATGAGATCGGTCATAGATTGCTATGGCCTGCTGCAGGCCATAGCAATCTACTGCCAAGCCGGGATCAGCGTCATTCCGACGCTGAGGCCCGGCACGGGCAGAAGAACGGATCTCCCCCGATCGCGGGGGGAAGATCCGTGCCACTAGACACCAGGGATGTTGTGCATAAAGCACTTCAATGCAGCTGTCAGGTTTGACAGCTGCATTGAAGTGCTTAATTAGCCGGCGCGGCAACGGGACCCGCGCCGGCTAACAGAGGCACTGCCCGGCTGCACGTGTCAGCCGGGATCAGCGCCGTTCAGAGCGGGGTCCCGGCGGGACCCCGCTCTGAACACCCCCCGCGGCGCCATGACGTATCAGATACGTCATGGGTCGCTAAGGGGTTAAGGCTATGTTCCCACACAGTATTTTGCTCAGTATTTTGCAGCCAAAACTAGGAGTGAATTGAAAACACAGAAAGGCTATGTTCACACACTGTTGAAATAAGTGGATGGCCGCCATTTAAAGACAAATAATGTCTGTTATTTCAAAACAATGGCCATTTTTTTTAATAAGGGCAATTATTTGCCATTAAATGGCAGCTGTCCACTTAATTTCATATCATTTCTGTGTTTCAATCCACTCCTGGTTTTGGCTGCAAAATACTGAGCAAAAATACTGCATGTGAACCTATCCTTAAAATAGAACTAAGGCTTTAGCTAACTGAATACTAGCCGCTGGCAAAAAAAAAAAAAAACAACCTAAATATCTATATGAATGTAAACAGTCATCAATATGCAGCATATTGAAAGTAAGTGCACTGGAAACTACCAGAGATTACATCTATTCCATAGAACTGAGAACATAAAGTCAGTGGTTTACAGTTATGATCATATCAGTCATATAATTTAAGAAATCACAAAGGCTATTTCTGCAATTATCATTGTTATACAATAAGTTTTTACACATCTTTTTTTCTTTTACCAGTCCAGTGCATGCGCCAGAAATCCTCACGGTACACATAGCATTGTGCTAATATGTGCCCTCATGCACCCAGTGTATGCCAAAAGATTGGCCAGAAAAGCAATATATAGTTTATAATTTATTATGCTAATGAAAGTATGACATATATCTCAACACTAAATAGCTCAGTCATTGCCTTATTTAGAGTTAAGGTCATTGAAAATAACTATATCTCCTTATGGCAGTGGGTCTCAGCTGCTGAGACCCACTGCGATCAATAACTTTTGACATGCCTGATGAAATGTCAAAAGTTATTCTTTAAGACAGTGACTGTCTAAAACCAAGACTGGGGACCAGTTTGTACCAGCTGTCATACCCCCAGTTCTTTAATTTCTATTATTACTTTATTTCTATTATCTACAGCATCTTTGTATGAAATATTAGAAAATTTGAATGTGGGAAGCCCCTATAAGAAATTTCCCTAGCTTATTTATTACTACTACTGTAGATGCACAGTGTATGCGATATAGAAACCCGTCACGTCGGGCTTATTGGTTTTGCCTAATTCATTCGTTTTCAAGTAGGAGGGAATGCAACAAACTGTATGTAATCACATTAGATTGGTCAAAATAACCAGAGATGAGTGTTCAGACCGCGTAGGAGACAGAAACATGTCCATTCATGTGTAGGTGAGTCAAACCCTGCATCGTCACGGTGTGTGGATAGTAACAGGGACATATGAGAAGGCACAGACAGATTCTGAGATTAGTATTCTCCTCCTACGGTCCTATTTATGTTGGGAAGGGGGGGGGGGGGGAGATAATTTTCAAAATGTTTTACAAATGGTGTTAGGTCTATATCCTCCTATATAACAGAATAGACAAGGGGCAGGCAGCTTAGGATCATATTTACAGTTGGGTTAACCTTCGAGCTAGGGCTGGGCGATATAAACGATATGCCAAAATATCGTCATCAATTCGGTTGACGATATAGATTTTTGGCATATCGTCATATCGCGATATACCACGGAGCGGTAGTGAATAAGCTTCTCACTTACCGCTCCGTGGTACCGCGCTGCAGGGCCTTCCGTTCACGCATCGTCAGCGCGCTAGCGCGCTGATGCGTGTGACGTCAGGTCTCCCAGTGCATGCTGGGAAGAAGACGCGGCCTGTCTCGCCTCGCGGACTCCATCAGCCAGCCCTGCAGGAAAGGTAAGTAGCAGAGGGGTCGGGGGCGGCAGATGGCTTGGCATGGGGCTGATGATGGCCCTGGCTGGGGGGACATGATGGCTGGCACATGAAATGGCTGGAAAACTGAGAGGGGAGATGACTGGCACTGGCAACGGGGGGCTGATGACTGGCAACGGGGGGCTGATGACTGGCACAAGGGGGGGCTGATGGCTGGCAAGGGGGGCTGATGACTGGCAAGGGGGGCTAATGACTGGCAAGGGGGGCTGATGACTGGCGCAAGGGGGGCTGATGGCACAGGGAAGGGCTGATCACTGGCACAGGGTGGGCTGATGGCACAGGGGAAGGCTGATGACTGGCAAGGGGGGTGATAACTGGCACAAAGGGGGCTGAAGGCATAGGGGAGGGCTGATCACTGGCACAGGGGAAGGCTGATGACTGGCAAGGGGGGGGGGGGTGAGTATACACACAAAATTTTTTTTATATATCGTGATATATCGTGCATGCATCAAATTATATCGTGATATAAATTTTAGGCCATATCGCCCAGCCCTACTTCGAGCATGCTTACGTTTGTCCGAACCCGAGCGTGCGGCATTTGATTAGCAGTGGCTGCTGAAGCTGGATAAAGCCCTAGTACTGCCTGGAAAACATGGATCCAGCCTTTATTCAACTTCAGCAGCCACCGCTAACTAAATGGTGCACGCTCGGGTTCGGACAAACTTGAGCATGCTCGAAGTTCACTCAACTCGTATCATTTTGGATTAAGAGTTTCTAATCTTTTACAAGCATTTACAAGCTTGCACAATGTTTCTGCAACTCTTACAGTATATTCAAATCTAAAACATGTGTAAGCACAGGACTATCAGGGTGTTGGGATAAATCGGGAACTGGAATTGGGAAAC
Source organism: Dendropsophus ebraccatus (assembly GCF_027789765.1). NCBI lineage: Eukaryota > Metazoa > Chordata > Amphibia > Anura > Hylidae > Dendropsophus > Dendropsophus ebraccatus. Next base: position 83,764,442 of record NC_091462.1, read on the forward strand.
CACTCGAGATAATACATTACAGACTTCTAAGGAAAGTGACGGTTCCACTAAAGTCTGCCAGCATCTGCCTTTATAAAACGTGCCAGACGTGTACAGGGAAGTGATTAGCCGCATTAACTGTGAACTTACAATCCTATAAGAAGTCATCAGTTCTATGTAAACTTACCACATCTGTCCTATTGCATGGACAGGTTTTACTCATCCACATCACTACATGCATCACACAATTCTTACACACCAAGAAATGAGGAATACACTTCTCAATCCTTTATATACAAGTTCCTTTATTACATACAGAATTATTGAATGCTTCATGAACTGGATTTTACATTACTGAAGGTGAAACTAGACAGATCAGTCAAGGGAACTGACGTTCTTTGGTGGAATCTGAGTACAAAGCCACTACCGTAGCACACCATGTGCACACAAAGAACACACAGTCTGCAAAATATACTGCTCATTTCTCGAATGGATATACATTATTGCAAAAGTTTAAGGTCTAAAATGTAGGTTGTATAGACTTAGACACTGCAAACCAAGAAACCTAGTAATACATAGGCTTTAAACAAAAACAAAAAAGAGAAACAAAAAAGACCATGGGACATGTTAAAAGGTTGGATAAGTAAGGAGCTTACTGCTCGAGAATGGGCGGAGAGCAGAATACATAATTGTACGGCACCTCCAATGTACAATACATAATTGTACATCACCGTCCAGACAGCCCCATAGACTTAGAATAGAGCCACCTAGATGGATATCGCTGCAGGCTACAACCACTTCTACCAGCTCTTTCTCCTGACCTCCACTAACCAAAACTTTTTACGTCGCTGTGACATATTAAAGGTTTTTTTTTTTTTTGTTAAGGCAGTGTCCATTTACATCTACAAACAGCCACCACTCTTGTCTATTGACTGTGTGGTGTATTCAAGCTCAGCACCATCCAATGAGACTCCTTTAAAGGCTATAAACAATTTGACATGAAAAAGATGAGCTCATGAGGGCATGTCTCTCTCAGTTAGGCTGTTTTCACACATCATTTTTGGGGCGTCTGGCAAGTGTATACATCGGGAAACTCCCTAAGGTACAGTATACCTCCACTGATGACCTGTGACGGATGAGACTTTCTAGCATCCATCATAGCATCCTGCTCTATGGAATAGACACTTTTCTGGCCTCTTTCAGGTAAGTGAGTCGACAGATACATTTTGCAAAGATTTCCCATGTTGTGAAAAGAACCCAATACCCTCAAAATTATAATGTCAATGGGGACATTTATCAAGTAAAAATTTATCAACTTGAATAAAGCCCCAACTCCCTTCACCCCACCGGATATATGGTGGGACATTGAAAAAGATGCCCCAATGTGTCCAGGGTGCCTATGCCTCCAGTAGCTCTTGTATAGAGGCACAAATTCATTCCTGTATCAGTTCCCCCTTTCTACAGTCCATAATCTCTTCTCCCTTGTGCTGACTGATAGCTATGCTAAGACGTGAGTGCCTTAGTCCCTTACTGCAATTTGCCATAGGCGTTCCCTAATTTCTATGCTCCTACACATCTTTTTTTAATTTGAGACTTTTTTTTTCTCCCTATTTACAGCCTGTGCAACCTTGCCATCTTCTAGGATGTTTTTACCACCCAATATTCTCCTCCCCCTCCCTCCTGCTAACACTGACTGTAGCAACCAAATTGTAGGAAAGTTTTAATGAAGGGCTATTGGAACTTTTTGAATTTGGGAAGAAAATGAGCAATAAAACATTAGGGCAATGATGTTCACAGCCTTTTAGTTCCCATGCTTTATAATATATGCCTTTTCGAACAAGTTTGCTCAGATCAAAAATCATGTGACTGTTAACCCACTGATTATTCAAATAATAAAGAATACTTGATAGCCTTAGGGCCATCTCAGACACCAATGCTGGGACAAAACTGCAACCTCTATATCTAAGCAGGTAAGAGTAGTCTAGTGCTATAAAGCTTCCATTCTCTTTTATTCAATTAGATCCAAAACGTATAGGAGTAGAAAATACAAATTTCTTGCAAAAACAGCACCACCCTGTCCTCAGGTTGTGTAAGGTATTACAATTCAGCTCTATTCACTACAATACAATGGAGTTCAAAAGCGGTGATATTACTGATTACTTAAACACTTTTTATTAACCACAGAAGCCTTAAAGGGGTTATCCAGGATTAGTAAAACATAGCCACTTTCTTTCCAAACCAGAATCACTTTTATCCTCCGTTTACGCATGGTATTGCAGCAGAGTTCCATTGAAGTGAATGGGAAAGAGCTGTAATAACACACACACAGTCTGAAGACAGGTATGGCGCTTTTTTTGAAGAAATCATTTTTTTTTTTTAAATCCTGGAATCCCTCTTGAACATCCTGATATTTCAGATTATAACCATACAGTATATTGAGGAAAATGTATATTTCTGGAACAATCCTTCATATGCCAAATGTATATGGCAAACTTTCATGTGTGTAGTGACATTAATATATCTGTGCTTGTTTGTAATATGCCCAAAACTGTTTTATTACAAGTATATTGTATCAGCAATTCCAATAAATTCCAACAAAGTTGTTTGAACTTTAAAATTCTCTATTGGTCCATTTGGGCACTACAGCACTATAAAGGACTTGCATGGCTTTCTCTATTATTGTATGTGTGATCGGATTCTGAATTAGGAAGTGCGGGGCTGTCTGATACAATACTGGATGATTGAGGGACAGGGGGGTTTGTGTCATATGATAGAAAGCAATACTCTCTGATGGATGGACAGTTGTATGATGGGATGTTGAAAAGTCCAGGTCTTTCCCAAGAATTAGGATCCAAGTAATCAGTGTAATGGTTTATAATGTAATTTCCAGCAGACTTGACTCACAAGATGTATTCATTTTATTTTCTCTCATTAAACAAAAAAAATATATATATATGATTAAAGCAACAAAGTATAGACACACTCAAAATAATTACAAACTTATAATTCATTTTCCATTACCTATTATTAATTTAAAGCTCCCCACATCCTCAGATGGGAAAACGACATCACTGTTAGCTGTAGGAATCTGGAAGGAAATGGGCTAGGATTATAGCTGAAGGTGCCTTCATTTCTACATAAGGTGAAGGATATGGCTGTGTGTTCCTCTGCTATAATTCTTACATATCCTGTGAATATATAGACTATAAGATCTCCTTAATACGAGACATTTCACATTTCGGGACAGAGCGCTTTGTATGAACAGGCTACATTCTCTTCTATGCTGGTTATCACAATATATCTGCTAGATACCCGCCCATAGGGGCCTGCAATGAGGCCAACAAGACATGCCTTAAAGGGGTTATCCACCGCTACACAAAAATGGGCACTTTCTTCTAAAAACAGCCCCTCTTGTCTCCAGTTTGGGTGCAGGTTTTGTAACTCATTTCCATTGAAGTGAATGGAGCTTAATTGCAAACCACACCTGATCTGGAGACAAGAGTCATACGGTCTCTGAAAGAAAGTGGTCATGTTATTGTAGTGCTGGATAACCCTACAATATAAAGAAGCTCCCCTAATCCAAAGTGGTAATATGCACTCATTTTGAAGGGCAAGTATAATATCTAGCGAGCGGCAGGATACGCTATAAAAGAAACCTGCCGCCATGCTCCCGATGCAGGCATGCCCCAGATACAGATTCCAGGAGTACAGTCAAGGAGGAGGTTATTGATAGCGTATCCTGCTGCCTGCTAGACATTATAGTTACCATTTAAACAATACACTATAATACTTTCTATACTAAGAATCTGTGTGATAGCATGTACCACTATCTAAAAAGTAATGTACTAAATATCATAGTACATAAATAAAATTCTTCACCAACTACTGGGACCCAGTTATTATTCACCTTGCCAAACACAATCCCGCTTTTCTGTAAGCTTATTTTCCTCTTTGATCCACATGTTATAATGCGTGGCTTCTGTGGACTCTTGGATCAGTGGGCCTAGCTTTGGTTGGTTCTATCCTCTTTTGCAACGGTGCAGGACCACTCTTTATAGAGGAACTACTTTATTATCAAACATGGGGGGGGGGGGTTACTACAAGGCTGCAACATACACTGGGATAGGTCGCCCATAGTCTCTCACTGTAAAAGTATATCTTTTGTACAGTATACTCTATTATAAACCAACCATATATCAAAGAGTCTGCCATTTTATTTCGTTTGCAAAGAAAAAAGGTATACAAGCCCAAATGATGATGTTCTTGCCTCGGCCGCCTTCTTTCAGAAACACGGCCGCCTTCTTTCAGGAACAGCACCACTCATCTCCAAGTTCAGGTGTGGGTTGATATTAAGCTTTATTTCAATGGAACGGAGTAGCAAAACCACACCCAAACTTGAGACAAGAGTGTTGCTGTGTCTGGAAGAACAAAGTCATGTCTTTGTAAGCCTGGATAATCCCTTTAATTAAATACAATATATACATAGCCCTAAATAGACACAGTAAAGCAAAAATACAGGTGATGTGATAATAACTAAAAAGCTTTATGGATGTTAGCTTGTGACACTTAAGGCTCTATTACAATAAACGATTAATGGGCCTTACTGATTAGCTGATTAGCAACCATGCAGGAGGATAATCATTTAGTGTAATAACACGTTGAAAGACAAGATCAGCCTGCATGCATGATGACGGCTGATTGTGAGCTTTTAACATGTTTAAAGGTCAGTTATGGTCTGCAGTGCGTTGCCCCGTGTTAACAGGAGCGGAGGTAGAAGACTGCTGCCGACTTCAATGGGCCGCCCAAACAATCTAAAGATCGTTCGGGCGGCACCATCCGCTGCTGACAGGTCAATGCTCGCTTTCCCGTCCCTAATGCTGCTAGTTCCACTAGTCCTATGCTATGACTTAACACTGATAATACTAACACTGTCTTAAAATATTTTGTGACATATGAGAAGCCCTCAGAATTCATCTATATACAGTGTACCTGACTTACTATATGTACAGCGTGTTTGACTTAAATGCTGACTATAAGCCAGAAAAATTTGAAAACTTACTTAATGCCCTTAAAGGGTTTGTTTGAGAGTGTTACAAATTACACTAATTACAGTAAATGTTACAAAAAAAAAAAAAGAAAAAAAAAGGTTTTTAAATCTTCCACCAGTCCAGGTCTATACCTATCTTTGTTACCTTTTCCTGCAGTGGTGAAGTGACATACAGTACCTCTAAAAGTAGAGAAACACTATCAGGGGCACTGGATTTAACCCTTACTATTTTACATTATTTACTGCAGTTAGTCTGATCTGTAAACTCCTGGATAACCCCTCTATTTAATGTAAGGCTTGCATTGCTAGTATCTTCATTATTGTACACTACAAACGATAGAAAATGAAAAGCAGGAGGTGTTCAAACAAGCAGTGATTAGGAATAAAAGCACACACATACTCTACAAACATAAAACGGAATAACCTTTAATCAGCTTTGCCTTCATTGTGTCTAATGTGTATAATGTTATTTCATTTCTTATTTCAGATACGAAAATAATGCAATGCACCAGAGCATGTGAAAGCTGCTACAATATGGCTGCTAAGGGTAGCCGTGAGAAGCTTATTATACTGTAGCTCCCACTATGCACCAACTAGTGCATAGTGCACCAACTGAAGAGTCATGATTTGGCAATCAGTGATCTAGAGAATTTGAGTATTTCCCATTAAAATTGATAAGATGACTGCTAGTGTGTAGTCGCTCTTCACCCAAGTCAATGGGCACTGTGAAAACCTAGTGAAACATTTGGCGCTTAAGGGTGCCTTCACACGTAGCGGATTTTCCGCTGCGGATCCGCAGCAGATTTGACAGTGCGGATCAAATGCTGTGTTCATTCATCTAGTCAAATCCGCGCGGATCCGCAGCGGAAAATCCGCTACGTGTGGAGGCACCCTTATGGAGCAAGTACATGCTTTAAGAGGAGTGACCACTACTGACAAGACTGGAAAATTTCCAGCAGCTGGACCTCCACCTCTGGATCACTCTTATGACTTGTCGCATAAGCTATTCACTGAACACCCCTAAAGACAGAACTACTAATTCTCTTTGCACTAAGGGCCAGTTCACACTGAGGAATTAGCAATTTCCCAGCGGAAAATGTTCTCACAGAATTCATTGCGAAATTCTCACGGAATTCCATTCAGAATCTGCAAGGAAAGTGTTCTGCCCGGAATCACCTCTGTCGGAATTCTGCGCAAATTTATTTTTCATTTAATCAAATTCATTCATTTATTCCAATTCGGCGCTGAATTTTCACGAGCATTGAAATATTTCAGTGTGGAATCAGCGCAGATTTTCGCACTGAAATATTTCAGAGCAGAAACTCACTGCTCAATTCATTTGAATGGAAAAGCGGATCCGCTGCGGAAATTTCGCTGTGCGAACTGCAGAGCGCAAATTCTATTGAACTTAATAAAATTTGGCTCTGCACTATATTTTTGGGCGGAATTTTCAGTGAGGAATCAGCGCTGAAATTCAGAGCTGATTCCTCATTGTGAAACGGCCCTTATAGCTAACCCATTGTTTAAATAGACACAGTTGCTGGTGTTATAGAAACAAAAAAGGTAATAAAATTGAAAAACAGTAATATAGACATAAACCAGTTAAAAGTAATAAATATTATGGGCACCGGCAAAGTAAATAAATGGTCTAAAGTGCCTAACAGTGCAAAGTATTCTTCTGCCTCACACAAGTCAAATGCCATCAGGAAAAATGACTCCAAATTTGCCTCACAAAGAGAAAAATCACGATAAAATTACAAGGTGGAACGAAAATTAACAAGATTGCGAAGTGGTTTATGAAAACTAAGTACTATACATCCCACTCATAGTTGCTAAAATGTGATAGCATAGAAGCAACATGAGGCCAATGTGTGCAGCATATACAGTAGCAGGCCAGTAGCTCTTTTTCATGGATGTGCGTATTGAATGTCCAGCTCGGAGGTGACAATGTCTGCATTCTTCTAGGGATTATCTATTGGTAATTCTCATCCTTGGAGAACACACTAGATGCAGTCCCAGTTTCCAATTTAACATAGCGGACAATATGGCTTTACACTTTACATAGTAAAAATAGTTGTGAATTGGTGTCCATTCTCAATGCCCCTCTTGTTCCTCTGTTGCACTGGGATCAGCCATTTCAGTCACACTGAGCTCAGCGTTTTCATCTCCTTTCTGGACCTCATCTCCAGGTTCTATGGGGGTTTCCACGATAAAGCTAAATGTATGAATACTCTGCGGGTCAACGGGTGGGACCAGTGTAAGAGATTCCACGCTGAGTGCATCAGTATTGTCATCGGATAGTAAGGAGATGGTCGGCTGGGGTGCTGGAGTTAGGCTGGGGGCCAGGTTGGTTATTTCACCATCTACCTTTAGCAATGAACTTTTCCTAGTTCTAGAGCCAGTGTACTGAGTCTCATTGCCGGACTCCATCTGACTGTAAATGG